>NC_137433.1:18256973-18269473 GCF_964374335.1 Astatotilapia calliptera | reverse complement strand
TAATCACTAGGAATCTTTATTTCACATCTGAGCTCCTTCCGTGTTTTTGGTTTAATACAGTTGTCAGCAACTTTATGACAAACTGTATTCTCATGTTTGGTTCTGCCATTGGCATGGTACACGACTTTCTGTATTAAGCTAAATTTCGGTGTCATGTCACTGGATGAAGAATTGTCAACTTTAGCAAGAACCACTATTGTTTCACCTGTAAAACAAAGAAAAAAAGAAGATTTTAAATACAATTGTCTTTACATTTTTCAGTTGACTAAAGTGCCATTGTCTAATATACACCAGAAAGTCACAACACCTATTACTTAAAGTCAAACTATTGGAAAGGAATTTCTGAAAGTGCAAGGTAGGCAACATCCCTAGATTTCTTATTTCTTAAGAGTACAGGCTTAACTTGCAGTTGTATTAACACTGTGGCAAATAGGTTTCCCTGGATGCCAAATGATCAAGTTGGCCTTTGGGGCACTGGAATGGACAAAATACATTAAATAAAGCAGATAACATATTAATATCTCTTTACTTACAAGATGCCAATAAATTGGATAGTTTCTACATTATGGGAATGAAAAGTTTGTCAACTATGATCTCAATAGTCTTTTTGCATCCTCCATTATTAGCTAATTTATTGAACTCTGCCTATGTTCAACCACACAAAAATATTTTTTGGTATAATGAGAAAAGAGTATAAAACGAATTGAGACCTACAACATTTGAAAAGAAATTTTAATACCTGCTGCGTAACCGATCCTGTCCACAGTTACATCCATGTGTACGTGTCCTTTTGAGAAAAAACCCATCTTTTTGTTCGTTGAACCAACTTGCGGTGACTACAGTGGAATAAACAAGCAAAACAGTCCTAAGAGGCCTGGCAGAAAGCAGAAGACAGTTGGTGTTTTGGGGGCCTGGGTATAAACCTCTTTCTTGTGGGGCAGGGCATATTATCCTGCTGTGGGGAGACCACTGCTATCGGGATTGCCTTGCTGAAGGCATATGCTGGGTCTTTAGCATGGTTATGGTACGTTGGTGTGTATTACAAGGATAGCAGCACTGCATTATGACAAGATTATCAATTCTATTCGTTTCACCTGTCACTGCTTTAACTGATGGAGCTGGATCAACCAGGTAACACTTTAAACGGAATGCACCGGTCATTACTGTTAATAATTAGAGCTGAGTCTTTTGGATTGTTAACATTTCTGCTGGGAAACATTTCACCTCCATTACAGTGTGTTCGTGGATAGTTCTCAGAGCTGTATCGCCTACCTTGAACAAATGAAAGTAGAATTATCTGGCCAATAATGGCCATTATTTGAAACAACCATTGTTTTTCTCGTATATGAACCCCCCAAGAAGTGCTACGTGTACAAGAAGGACGGTTGGCACTGAGTGCATACCACGTAGCGGGAGAATACACAACATATCAAAGATGGCTGAATGTATTTTTAAGTACTGTACACACCATCAGAGAATGAAGGTTTGGAACACATTTGGAGACAAATTTGATCTCCTTCTCTGCTGTACTGTTCATCCTCCAGCTCCTTAACAGTTTTGCTTCTAGCTTGTAGACAATTTTTCCATGAGTCCCTCTGAAGAATGAAGGCATGCTTCTGTGTAGGGAAACAGCAGACTTTAAGTTATGCAATGTCAAGTGAAATAACATCATGTTTCCAACGCATGTACACATTCAGCAGTCAAGTTATGAAGTACACCTTACTTGTGATGGTTTGAACCCCTTTTGTTTTCAGAACTGCCTCAGTTCTTTGTGGCACAGATTCAACAACATGCTGGGATTATTCCTTGGAGATTTTGGTCCATTATGCTATAGTGAACTCATAATGTTCAAGAAACCAGGTTGAGACGATATGAGCTTTGTGACATGGTATCTCACAAAGCTGGAAACAGCAATGTGGTTATAAACGGATGGATATGGCCAGCCACAATACTCAAGTAGCCTCTAATGATTGTCAGCTCAAGCTAAGGGTTCCAAAGTGTGCCAAGAAAATATCCCTCAAGCCATTACACCAGCAGCAGCAGCATGAAATGTTGCTAAAGAAGGATGAATTCTCAGTTGATAGGTGTGGTTTCTGCTGCTGTAGCCCATCTACTTCAAAGTTCAACGTGCTGTACATTCAGATATTCTACTTATACGCTTGTTGTAATGAGTGATTTTTGAGTTACTTTTCATATCAGCTCAAAGCAGCCTTTTCATTCTCTTCTGACTTGACATGAGCAATTTTCACTTAGACAACAGCTGCTAACTGGATATTTACGCTGTAAACCCTAGAGATGTTGTGTAAGAAAAACTCAGTAGATACTGAAAAAATACTCTGGGACAAACAAAGATGCCACATTTAAATTCACTTAACTCATCTTTCTTCGCCATTCTGACACTAAGTTCAAACTTCAACACATCGTCTTAACCATATCTACATGCCTAAATGCCCTGAGTTGCTGCTATTTTATTGATCCACTTTTTGTGTTTGTTCGAATCACTGTTAAAGTGTAAATTCAAACCATTGTTTTGGTCAGCTGACTAACTGTACTTACCCTGGTGGTATTTGGAAACTGAATCTGTAGACATGAATCCCTTGGGGCAAAACCGTTTCTGAAAATGAAGGAAAATGAAGTATTGTAAAATTTTCAAATACAGGTACATAACGATTACTATTCAATACTTTTCTACTGCACTTTAGTATTACAAGTTTTGTCCTCTACATTCCTGTGACTCCTGTAATTTACTTAGACACTTTGCAGTCTGCTTTAACCACGAATAAAGAGACAAAAAAAAGGAGAAATTAGATGCTTTTTGTAGCTGCTGATTGTAAATAAAGATTCTATATTGGGCTTCTAATACAGTCTATGACTCCAGTTTGACCAACTAACATGCTTAAACGCTCATGTTTCTGTATCGAAATTATATTTCAAAATGTTAAATATACACAAAATTATGTAAAATAAAAACAAGCAAAAAAAACAGATGAATGTTTAAGTGTTAAGTTGATAGTAGGTTTGTCCCCAAAGTACAAAGGAAAGGTATGCTTAAGAACAGGTGTCCTGTTTCTGTGTGTGTGTGTGTGTGTGTGTGTGTGTGTGTGTGTGTGTGTGTGTGTGTGTGATTTTTTTTTAAACGTGTAATATATTGATAAATAGACTGTAGTTAACAGGATTTATATAGAAAATAAGGAAAGCACAGATTTTTTACATGTGCATTATTGTACTTACTGTTTTTTCTAAAGTATAATCAACCCATTTCTTTTGAGTCACTTGAACTTTCTTCACAGAACACACATTATTATTATTACATTTATTAAATTATAAATTAGAACTTCAACACTAACAATTAAATATAAAAGTATTTAATATAACATGTTTTGTTTCCCATTCACGTGTATTCTGTTTGAGAAACGTGTCTTTGAAATGTTATATTTTTTTGCAAAGAAGAGAAAGAAAAAAAAAATACATTCATCGCCAGGGGAAATTTCTCAAAATCCAGCAATATCCAAGAACACACCAAATATACACCAAATATACTATGAATACTAATAAAGACTAATAAATGCCAATAAATACACAGTTAAAAGTTAACTATGTTAAAAATACATCTTGGCTGTTAACCCGAGGAAGGCGGCGGGTCCTGATGGTGTGCCAGGTCGAATATTGAGGGATTGTGCAGGACAGCTGGCTGGGATCTTCACCAGGATTTTCAACAAATCCCTCGCACAGGCGACTGTCCCACTCTGCCTGAAGTCCTCCACCATAGTCCCCTTGCCTAAGAAGCCCCACATCACCGGCCTGAATGACTACAGACCGGTGGCACTCACCCCAGTGGTAATGAAATGCTTTGAGAAGCTGGTCCGCAGACACATCACAGCAGCCCTGCCCCGCAGCCTGGATCCACACCAGTTTGCCTACAGAGCAAACCGATCCACGGAAGACGCTGTAGCCACAGCACTCCATGCTGCATTAACTCACCTGGAAGAGCATGGTAGCTATGTGCGGATGCTCTTCGTGGATTACTGCTCAGCTTTTAACACCATCCTTCCACACAAACTGGTGGCCAAGCTACAAGACCTGGGGCTTCCATACAGCACCTGCATGTGGATCAATAGCTTCCTCTCGGGCCGTAGACAGAGAGTCAGAGTTGGCCATCACACATCCTCAGCCCTGAGCCTCAGCACTGGCTCACCCCAGGGCTGTGTGCTCAGTCCACTGCTCTACTCTCTCTACACACACGACTGCACTCCTCGCCACCACAGCAACATCTTTGTGAAATTTGCAGATGACACCACAGTGGTGGGGCTCATTTCCAAGGGAGACGAGTCTACGTACAGAGACGAGGTGGAGCAGCTGACGTCATGGTGTAAGGCCAATAACCTCCTCCTCAACACTTCAAAAACCAAAGAACTCATAATAGACTTCAGAAGGAAAAAGGCAGAGATCCAACCACTATTCATAAATGGGGACTGTGTAGAAAGGGTGGCAAGCTTCCGCTTCCTGGGAGTCAATATAGAGGAGAACCTTTCCTGGAGTGTGAACACCTCCGAGCTGCTGAAAAAGGCCCAACAGAGACTGTACTTCCTGAGAATTCTCAGGAGGAATAACATCACACAGAGACTGCTGGTGTCCTTCTACAGAGCCACCATTGAGAGTGTTCTAACTTACTGCATTATGCATCTGGTACACTAGCTGCACAGGGGCTCAGAGGAAAGCACTCCAAGGGATCATTAACACCGCCCAAAAGATCACTGGCTGCCCTCTCCCCACACTGGAAGTTCTACACAACGCCCACTGTTTTAAAAAGGCCCAAAACATCATAAAAGACACCTCACATCCTGGCCACTCCCTGTTCGAACTGTTGCCCTCAGGCAGACGGTACAGGGCAATCAGAGCAAGGACTAATAGACTCAAACACAGCTGTTATCCAACTGCAATAACACATCTGAATACTACAAAAAAATGTCCATCACGCCACTCTTGTGTTAATCTATGCACGGTCTGAAGCATGTGTGTGGGAATGTATGTGAATGTTTTACTGTTATATCTTATTAGTATTTTAAGTATTCTATCTGTTTTATTTATTGAATTTTATTGTTTTATTTATATTTTGATATTGCTAGGGATGATGCAATGATCGGGGACCATTCTTAATTTCGTTGTTCTCATGACAATGACAATAAAGTTTCTGATTCTGATTCTTTAATGTCAATGAGACTTTTTACCTCGATAAATAGTGTTAGGTTTTGTATTGTTGATTGTCATTTATGCTTAGAAATATCTACTTATATATGCTTAGAGTTTTATAATTAGTTGTAGATTGGTAGAGGTTTGATCCTTAATAGTCTGCAAACTTTGTGTGCATTACAGAGCACTCTGGGAGCATGGGAGAGGTCGTACCTTCTCTTATTGTTTTATGGTAGGTTTTAGTCTAAGTGCCTTTTGTTTAGATGAACTGTTGGACTTCCAGACCAGCAGGTTTAGGGAAGTCATTTATGGGGTCACACTCTGACCCCACACACACACACACACACACACACACACACACACACACACACACACACACACACACACACACACACACAGGCAAGGTACTCTTTGTGTGTATGTAGACGTCATATGTTAATGAACCTATGCATATTCATGTAACCTCAATAAAAGAGCAGTGTTACGGGGGAGCGGACGAGAGCAACTGGGGTCAAGCGAAGGAACGGCGTTTGTCCGGTTCTCTCCCGTGCACGAGAAACATGAAGAACTTTGCCTACTTCGTGTCTTGCTTGCTGTGTAATCAGCTTTGCTTGCGCGGGTTTCACGCGGACCTGAGCCGTGCGGTTAATCGCAGGCTTATAAATGGAAGAGATTCAAGTGTTAGAAGTTTTCAGAAAACACACCAGCCTTGAAGAGCGTGTGGAGGACGCCAGCCCACATCAGCAGCACTTAAGATATGCTCTGGTGAATGGCTTTCCCCTACCCCTTGCTGACACAAAATGTTTATTCTTTAGCTTGCCCTGTTCGACAACAGCCTGTGCTCCAGACCATAGATTTAATTGAGGTGGATAATTGTTAAAAGTAATCTGCATTAAGCTTAGGGTTGCTCAAATTCAGTACAATGACATATGAGATTAAGTAAAATGGGTAAATATTTAAACTAATGACATGCATAGAGGCACTTGACCTGTTTGGTAAAACTGTCATCCTAATATGAGCCATTGTTGAGATATAGAGCACGCCTGTGAAAACTAATATGCTGAACCCTGTATGAAACGGCTAAAACTACTTGATGGAGAAGCTGAATTGAATATGAAAGTGCAAGTCTTTGCCACTGTCTGGGGAAGTTTTCAGAAAACAATGTTAGATGTTAGGTTGTGGTCTCTTCTGAGCTGATGAGCAAGCTACACATTATCTGTCTGAGAACTCATAAAAGAGAGGGAAACGAAAACTATGATAACTATGATAACTATGATAACTGGAGTGTGCAGCGTTTCCGTGAGCAGTTTTTCTGCATCTTGACTCATGTGTGTAGAGTGTTCATAGCATCAGCATCATGTTTTTGTTATTAGTTTTGTTGGGTTGAAAATAATTAAATAAACTTGTGATCATATTTATGGATCACCATGGCACATATCATCAGCCATGTGATTTATTTACGCAGATGAAAAAAGTGAGTGTGAATGTGTCTGACGTCACAGTGTTTTTGTGCGCTGTGTAAAAGTAATTGCCTAATTACTTTGCCAAAAATTGATAGCTCCTTCTACATTTGCAACACTAAAGATTAATTGAATACCTTTAATTCTTTGTTGTTGTTTCGTTGTCGGGTTTTTGTTTTGTTTTTTTGCAAATACATTTACAATACATTGCAAAAACAAACATTTACAAGAAGACTGTAAAGTGTGTTACATACCGCTGGCGCTCTCTGGGATTAAAAATTCCTTTAGTTTGAAATATCTTGTGTGCGCAGAGTACGTATGAGTATGGTCACCGCTCTTCTGAGACCACCGGACGTTAGCGTCCCCTTTCGCCTTGATAAACAGGCTTTGAACTGAGGTTTCCTTGGATAAGGCCAGAGTTACAGTCCCTGTTATAGTGTCTCCCTCCGAAAAAGTCACGAATTCATTCACTGCGTCATATGCGACAGTAAAGCTTTCAACTGAAGGCATCGTAGCAAAGCGGTTCAGGCACAATAATATGAAAAAATAAAAGACTGTTACTACTTAACAAACGTTTCCACTACACGCTACTCCTTGGCCGAGACACTATGGCGTTTGTCGTAAACTGTGGTGAGCAGAAGACCACGCCCAGGAGGGTCGTTACTGCTGGAAGACCTCTACTGCCATCCGCTGTAGAACGGAGAGAGTGGTCACAGGAAGCTGGATTGTGAGGAAGATTCCCTGTTCCCTGTTTTTAAAGCGCATTAGTTTCATTCATAAATACAGGTCCGCTGACAGGGTACTCTAGCACACACGCACTTTCTCAGGAATCCTTCAACAACTGTCAGTAGCAATCAGTAGTGGTCATTAGGGTAGCCAGTAATGTTACTAATAAAACAGCAGCTTTTCACCACATTTAATTGAAAACAAATGATTTTCAATAAGTCTGAAAAGTTTCACAGTTCAACTTTTATTTCACCATCGTGTCCACAATTACTTTATAGTTACATGAGTGTTGCTTTGCATATCAATTTCAAGATTGTATGATTTTTTGCAAATTTTAATTAGGTTTTATTTCCGTGATATTAAAAAAAATGAAAACAAACTTAAAATGCAATCTTATTTTTTTAAAAGCTGTTTTCTAATACCATTTTCTCTATTGTCATTCTTTCCACCGGGCTCAGGGAAACCTTCATTTTCCTCTCTTTTTTCTGTCATCTTCTTTCTTGTCTTCTTGCTCACTACCTGCAACATAGACAGACCCTCTGCTAGAATGAAGCATACAGGTTTGATGTTAGCTTCTTAAACAGCGGACAGCCTAATACACAGCATAATAACTGTAAATAGTTTCATTGTCTTGATTTCTGTTTTGATAATTCTTAAAACGTATTTGTGTCTATGACACTATAACACTATAACAATAGTACCTTGGCTGAGTACACCTAATAGCAGTATATTAAAATGCATTGCTTTAAACTAGGTTTATGGTCTGCTATAGCCATTCTCTGTAAGTGTTCTTTTAATGTTAATACAAATACAAAAGTTATACAGTAGTCTAATGGTCTCGTGGGCACTGAATAATTAAGTAATCACTGACTGTACACTGACTCAACATCGCTGACTGTTCATGTTAGTAAGCTGCCTGACAGTAATGAACACATGAATTGCCATAAAAAATAACTACCAACAAACTAAAATTATTTATTTTTTTAAATTAAGGAACAGTGCCATTGTGATATTCTAAAAATAAATTTTATCAGCCTGGGTTCACTGCCTGCACTACGTTCACCAAAATGGCTTGCTGACCTCATGGCACACCAGCTAAAAACCACTGGTCTTTAATGGTACTTGCTGTTAGTGTTGCTAAGCTATCTATTGGAACTTCTATTGATACAAATGATTGCTTGGAATAACTTTTAGTTGCCACAACATGAGGTCATATCATTTGGAGATGGACCTACTGTTACTCCATTATCTGCCTTTTTGTTGTTGTGCTAGAACATTTTAATAGATACAGTGTCACATATTACATTGACTCACTGTCATTAACAACTCCTCTTAGCTAATTCAATCTTAACCTGTTAGTTGTGTGGTGTTCACCACTTTCTTTCTCTTTGAAAGACATTTGTTAATATCTGACTTCCCTCAGTTTGCTTTCTTTCTGTCTCCTTGCTTTCTCTTCTTTATTGTAATACCCTGAAATAGCTTTAATGGGGAAAGACACAACTCACAGTGCACATGAGCAGTCAAGTGGATGGAATAAATTAGCTGTGATGCGAAGTCCAAGTATGTGGTGGACTAATCCACTGTCATGAAAGAGCCTCCAGTATTTTTTAGAATCAAACTTAAATCACCCAACCAATGCTTCAGACAATTTAATTTAGACTTTAATTACTTTAAAAAGTTGTAAACTAGAACAAATGTTTAATTCCAGGCTTGACAGGGCCTCACCCACCATTAGGGACCTGGGTGGTCAGCAGAGATAAATGGGGATGATTGCATCAGAAAAGGCATGCAATGTAAAATCTTAGCCAAATGAAACATGTAGCTCATAAAGGATGAGATTTCCATACCAAATTGGTTGGGGTTAACAACCACCTCTGGTGCTGTTTTCCAACAGGGTGTTATTAGAAACTGTGTTGGCCAAAGACAAAGGAAGAGGTGATTGAGAAAATATGTGAGGGAGAAAGAGAAAAGGGAGTAGAGGTAATCTTGGAAGACCATGTGAATAGTGTTGTCGGTGTGAAGTGTTGATCATAAGTTTGATGTTGGAAATCGAAGGCATGATGTTGAATGTTGTCAGTGTGCATTCCCTAGGTATTGTATGGAAATGGCTGTGGTAAATTCATGCTTTAAGAAGAAGGAGAAACATAGGGTGATGTGTAAGAGTAGAGGAAGATGCATAGAGGTGGACTATATCTTATCCAGAAGATGCAATCCGAAATAGATAAGAGGCTGCAAGTTTGTGTCAGGGGACAATGTAGCTAGGCAGCATCAGATGGTATTCTGGTATATCTGGTGGACAGAGGAAATAGAGCAAGAATACTTCAGAATCTGAATCAGAATATTTTATTAATCCCAAGGGAAATTAAAGGAAGGAAATGCTCAGTGTGTTTGTAGATCTAGAGAAAACATACAACTACTGCATTAGAAAGTCAGACATGGCAGAAAGGAATATGAGGGTGGTACAGGACATGTATGAGGACAGCAGGAAAGTGGTGAGGTGTGCAGTAGGTGTGACCAATGGGTTCAGGATGTGGGGTGGGATTACATCATGCTTCTGCTCTAAACCCCTTTTTGTTTGCAATGGTGATGGACAGGTTAACAGATTAGGTTAGCCTTATCTTTACAGAAGAGATTGTGATCAGCAGTGAGAATAAGGAGCAGGCGGAAGAGAACCTGGAGGGGTGGAGGTATGCTCTGGGGAGAAGCCAAATGAAAGTCAGTAGAAGCCAAAATACATGTGTGTGAATGAGAGTGAGATGGGTGTAACAGTAAAGCTGCAAGGAGCAGAGGTAGTGAAGGCAGGTGAGTTTAAATACCTTTAAATAAGCAAAAGAACAAGAGAATGGAGGCAGGGTTTAGTGGGTGGAGACTATTCTCGCTAGTGATTTGCAAAATAAGAATAGCACAAAACAATAGGGAAGATTTACAAATTGGTAGCAAGACCTGCCATAATATGTGTTTTGGAGACGGTAGTACTCACAGAAAAACAGGAGGCCAAGGCAGAGTTGGCAGAATTGAAAATATTAAGATTTTCATTGGGAGTGACCACGAAAGACAAGATTACAAATGAGTTAATCAGAGAGACAGTTCAGGTTGAGCATTTTGATTCAAAGTTAGAGAGGCGTCACTGGTAGGGCATGGACATGTGGAGGGGAGGAACAGTGGTTATACTGGTCAAGAAAAGTTGAATATGGAGCTGCCGGGCAGAAGACCATGGGGAAGATTCACAGATGTTTTAACGGAGGATATGTAGAAGGCTGACGTAACAGAGAAGGATGCTAGGAAGAGTATGTGACAGGGGGAGATGATCTGCTGTGACAACCCCTAAAGGGAGCAGCAGAAAAAGAATAAGAACCACATCATTTATCATTTATATCATATAAATGATATCATCATGAAAGTTTTTTTTTTTTTTTGGTGGGTGGGGGGAGGGGGAGACGACTGTTCCTTAGTGCAATTTGTGTAGTCACTATACCCATTCCCACTGCAAAATCTGCATTATATAAATGATATAAGTCCCAAATTGATATTTGTTATATTCTTGTACACTGAGTAAATTGCCTTCATATATAACTGTAATAGTAACCACGTTTTATGTTATCCCCAGGGACAGCAAAATAGGCTATATACTCAGTGACTCAAGGTAAATTCAAGCATCCAAATTTCTGCACTTACCCTTTTCACACAGCCACTTTCTATAAAGGTTATATCTACAATGCAAGCAGCCTGTTCCTTAATTCCCTAAATGCTAACAAATTACATTAATAGCAAAAAAAAAAAAAAAAAAAAGCAATATATTCAGCATAAAAAAATAGGTTTTTACAGAGTTTTACAGAATTATTGTATATCGTATATGGCATAAATGACAGACAAATGCTTCTGGAGAAAAAGTGAACTGTTTTAACCCTAATTTACAAATTCATTTGGAAATGTGAAGTAAAATAATAATATTAATAAAAAAAAAATCAAATCTGATGTAAAAAAACAAACAAAACAAAAACTAAACTAAACTGGTCAGATTACGATTAATCGGACTAACAATGGACATGCTCAGAACCTCTCTTGGAATGTGGGATGATGGGAATCTGAGTCACCAAAATGCTAAGAAGGGAAACATCGAACTGGAACTTAAAAAAACAAAACAAAAACAACTAGGTAAGTGCGTTCTTTCAACGTAGCATATTGACATTCCCTGCTGAACACAGAAATGTCAAGTTTATGTTGGTTAAAGCTAAATGGTTCACTTAATGTCAACTATAGCTAGCAGTAGCACATTACTGTGGCAATGAAGCTAAGACGTTAGCACTGTTTATCTTGTGACAGGCAGAACAATATATATTGAATGTAGCAATAGAAGTACTTTCTCAGCTACAGCTTGACGCTAGATAAATAAAGGTTACTGATGCTCATGTGAACCTTTCTCTTTGCCAGGATGGAGACAAGCTAGCTCATCCTCTGACGCTGGCATACATTCTGACAACTGGTTATATTGTGTTTACTTAACCCAACTCATATCATACTCCTAACTCATAATAATTCCACTGAAACAAACAAAGCAAAAAAACTGAAAAACAAACAAGCAGACTAAACTTTCCGCAGGTTGAAGTTGGACAAATTTTAGAAAAGCACAACAAAAATCTGTTATTATAAACAAAACAGGAGCATCATTATTGCAAAAACAAGTGTGTCAGAGTATTCTTTTTATGTCACTTTCCTGACAGAAGAGAATAGAAGGCAAGGCTAAATCTCATGTTGACGCATATAAGAGAAACACCTGATAACAGCTGATGGTTATTCTGTGGTTGATGAAGATTTAAAAAAAAAAATTAGTAAAAACATTCAGATATTGAGTTAGGAGTGAGGTCCTAAATTCAGGAAGGAAACCAGAGCACAAGCAAAAGAGAAATTAAGACTCTCGACAACCGTTAGGAGAAGACAGAGAAAGAAAGTAAAAGTTAACACAGGATACAAACACTAACCTTCAGAGTAAAACAGGAAGTAGCCAAAAGGCAGATACTAGAAATGGAGACAAGGATACTCAGGTAGGCCAATATAAATTATTTATACATGCTGTATCTGAGAGTTATTTAGAAAAGGGAAACCTTTTAAGACTCCCCAGTGATG
>NC_137433.1:12687209-12869709 GCF_964374335.1 Astatotilapia calliptera | reverse complement strand
TGCGATAATATCGCGACATGATCAAGTGCAATTTTCTAACCGCAAAGGCTGCGATTATACTCTGGACATGTCCAAATTCATGGGCTGCATCCTCCTGAGGCCGCATTTGTAGACCGATTACGTCACAGCGACGCGCCGAAGGCTGTCCAAATTACTACCATATCCCAGAATTAATAGCGCGGCCCAGCCAAACTCCAGTTTCCAGCAATGGCGGCCGCTACTAAGTTTTAAAATTACTCATACTAATCTTTCTGGGTCACAAAATAAACTTTTAACATATTTTCAGGCGAGAAAGTAGTTGTGTAAACATCAAATATCTGCTCGGTTTATCAAGATATCCCATATTTGCAAAAGTGCTTCGACGTTTTCAGAGGCGTCTGCTACCCACCAGCTCGACAGCTAGCCGGGAGCTCGAGGGTTACTGATGCGGCCGAGAACGGCACAACTCCCGGCACATCATTTTCAGATCACCGCGGAGTTTCGCTGCTCGGGTTAAACGTAATATATAAGTCACTTAGACAACCTAAAAATGTTATTGTTGGGCTTTTTTCAGTGTTTTGTTTGTTCGTGAGTAAATCGGTTTGGCTGAGATTAAAGTTATTAGATTAGATAAAATAAAACTTTATTCATCCCCCAGGTGGGTTCCTCCTTGGTTTTCACACAGCTGACTAAACGTCAAACAGAAAACTTATTAAACAGAAGTATGAGACAGTCGAGAATTTACACCAGTGTCTGGTTATATTTTAGATAGCAAGAAGCAGACGGCCGAGTTTATTAAACTCCACCGAGACAGCGGTGACGCTAATCAGAACTAGACCGTCCAATTTCACGCCTTTAAACTTTAAAGGCGTGTTTGTGTGTGTGTTTATACAATTGCTATTATGTTTGCACTTTATGTGTAATGTTACTGACTGCAGAGATCAGTAAGATGTGTGTATTTTTTATTTATTAGTTTTATTTATTTAATATTATTTTTTAATTGAATGACTGTCTAGTAGTTCACAGATGTCGAAAAACTGAGTGTGGTAAAGCCACTGATTTTTTTTATGTATATTTCTGCAATCTGCACATTGTACTGACTTTCATTTTAATGTTTACACCAGGGTTCCTTGCCAGCACTTTATGCTCAGATGTTTGTAAGCTAAAAATAAACTATTGTGTATGTTCAAATATACTGTTGTGATTGAAGAAGTTAAATAAAAATGTCAGTCATCAATTCATGCATCACCTCATGTCATCATAACAGAGGTCTGTCTTCCAGGAAAGAACAGTTTAAAATTAATGTAATATAGTATTGGCCATACTATATGATGTATTGCTTGTCTTTGTTTAATAATACAGAAGACAAAGACCTTAAAAAATAATCGCATATCGCATCGCAATCGCAATATTGGGGCAAAAAAAATCGCAATTAGATTATTTTCCATAATCGTTCAGCCCTAATAAAAACAATGTTCAGCTTTAAGTTTGAGAAATACGGTCACATGCAGCTTGTAAATTGCGGGATGCTGATAAAATAGAAAACATAGTGAACATTTATTCACACCAATTCTGTCATAGAACAACACTCGCAGGAGTTTCCTTTCCGGCTCTTATTTCCCTGGCAAGCTGTGCGATACCCAAGACATCAACTGAAAAGGAGTAAAAGAACAAGATAGAAAGGAAGAGAGGTGCAATCTAGGCAAATGACCCAGAAAAAAAACCTTTTTCATGTGAACAAAAAGTCATGTCAGTAGTGTGAGTCACACCAAGTCAGCCTGTCAGTACCACTTGCTGAGCACACTTATCTCAAAGTACATAGCTACCAAGAACAAAACCTCAAAGAGGGCAGCATCTTAAATGCAGCAAGAGGCAGGAGTCTGAATGTAACAGTTGATAACAAGGTCAGAGAAAAAAGCACCAATAACAAGCATTCCCGTCTGAGGCAGACGAGCACTCGAGACACGGCTCATCGCAACTGTTCTGACACTGCGAAGGACCAGCTTATCAGTCAGCTCCACTATCTACGCAAGAAATGCTGTTAGCCATCACTGGCCTTTAGTTCTACCCGAGCACCAATTAAGAGGCACTGGACTGAACACAAGCACCCATTACTGATGTTCTACAACTGTAAATATGTAGTGAATAGATAGTGAGAAACTTTAACGAAGTTTTAAGGGTAGGCAGCAAGTATCTGCCAAAATGTAAACTTCAATGACAACTACAAATATCGACAGTATCAGCATCAGGTCAATACTAGCACAATAGGATCGATACTTGTGAAGTGAAAATGACAATATATACCTCACACATGCACTAGGTTTTGTTGTTTTAACTAATTATTGTGTATCATTAAAATGTGTTCAGAATTTGCAAATTGATGACGATTCAAGTATCAGTATCAATAAATGTATCACCAATACCAATACTGGTGATTTACTATTAGTATTAGTACTATTTAGTATCAGATCAACTCGAAAATTTGCAGTATAGCACAGCACTAATGATAACCTCCTCTTATGATTTCCAGTTGCGGTTACTTCTCAACTGGGTGAAGTCGAACTCTCTAAATACTGACAAAAGGTGCTTTTACAGTATAAGCTGCTTTAGTAATAGATCCACTGGATCATCCTTTAGGAAAGGAAAAAAGATATTCAATCCAACAATTTCATAGTGACGCTGTTAGGACTGATAGGTTCTCCTCTAACACTGCTGCCCTAACCTGCGGGGTTCCACAGGGTTCAGTTTTGGGTCCATTATTATTTTCTTTTTATATGTTTCCTTTAGCTGGCATTATTCAGTCTTTTAGTGACCCGTCTTATCATTTCTATGCCGATGACATTCAGCTGTATATGTCCTTTAAGCCTCATCAGCTGGATAGGCTGTCCACCCTAGTCCAGTGCTTAACTCTGGCTTTCTAACAATTACCTTGTTTTAAACATGAACAAGACAGAGACCATGATCATAGCTCCTCCTGATCTATATTCTAAAATCAGTCAGGTTCTTGCCCCTTTCTGTTCTTCTGCTAAGCCAAATATTCGAAATCTTGGAGTAATATTTGACTCTTCTCTGGGCCTTGACTCACACGTAAAATCTCTGTCCATTGAATTGTTCTCAAAAACAGACTGCTTAACTGAAAACTGGCTGTTAATTGTTGTGTTTTTCGTATCGTGCTAACATTTGTTAATACAGTGACTTGCAAAAGTATTCGGCCCCCTTGAACTTTCCCAATTTTTTTACATTACAGCCACAAACATGAATCAATTTTATTGGAATTCCACATGAAAGACCAACACAAAGTGGTGTACACGTGAGAAGTGGAACGAAAATCATACATGATTCCAAACATTTTTACAAATAAATAACTGAAAAGTGGGGTGTGCGTAATTATTCAGCCCTCTTTGGTCTGAGTGCAGTCAGTTGCCCATAGGCATTGCCTGATGACTAAATACAGTGCACCTGTGTGTAATCTAATGTCAGTACAAATACAGCTGCTCTGTGACGGCCTCAGAGGTTGTCTAAGAGAATATTGGGAGCAACAACACCATGAAGTTCAAAGAACACACCAGACAGGTCAGGGATAAAGTTATTGTGAAATTTAAAGCAGGCTTAGGCTACAAAAAGATTTCCCAAGCCTTGAACATCCCAGGGAGCACTGTTCAAGCGATCATTCAGAAATGGAAGGAGTATGGCACATCTGTAAACCTACCAAGACAAGGCCGTCCACCTAAACTCACAGGCACAAGGAGAGCGCTGATCAGAAATGCAGCCAAGAGGCCCATGGTGACTCTGGACGAGCTGCAGAGATCTACAGCTCAGGTGGGGGAATCTGTCAATAGGACAACTATTAGTCGTGCACTGCACAAAGTTGGCCTTTATGGAAGAGTGGCAAGAAGAAAGCCATTGTTAACAGAAAACCAGAACTAATCAACTGAAGAAAAAACCCAACCAAAATAAATATGAATGAAGGGGTAAACACTATTTTGGGTTTATGAAGTGTCCCTTTAAACTGTTCTTTCACTTGACAGTGCAGCTTGGGGATAACAGGCATTGTAATTAGCCACCACATAATAGGAATGACCTTATTAAGCTGCTGCTGGGTCACGAGCAGATTTAGGTTATCAAAATACACGCTCTACAAAGTATTCTTTTATTTAAAGTACTATCATTTTATTATTATTTTTTTAAACCCAGCTGGCACTCGACTGCACAAACACACAAAATGCCTGATCTTTCTTTAGGAGTATCAATATTTATGCAGTGGCTGAGTCCATATATACCAGCGGTGAGTCCAAAAATCAATGCACGCCTGCTACATATTTTAATCTCCCTATGAAGGTCACATTATCCACCAATGCCTGAGAGGACAAACACACACACACTCAGAGAAAGCAGCTAGCAGTGTTTGCATTCACGCCACCCTGACCCTTTTACTAGTACAACTAACTAATGTCACTGAAGCACACACAGTTTTAAAGACTGGAAAAAGAGACGGCGCTCATCAGCCCCAAAAAGATTTATGTAAACCATGACGTTGAAGGCGCTTCATCTGAAAAGGCTGCGTTTTCATGTTTTAGCTCTGTGTAACTCGTGTACATTATAGATGAGGAACAAGAGAATAGGAGTATTCAGTGGAGCCCTATCACTTACCAAAAGGCCAATCTAAATCTCCTATATCATGACTAGCCACTACTTCAGAGCCATGCGGGCAACACAGAAACAACCTCAGCTTCCCCTGAAGGCTGCCATAAACTTCAGCACAACAATCCAAGCCAACAAGGAGCTACAGTAAAAAAAATAAATAAATAAAATAGATTTTCACAGCGTTCTCATGGCTAAAACTGAGGAACTGCCAAAGAGATTCCTGCCATCATATGAATATGTCACTTTGCTAACAGAGCTTATGAAAATTAGATGAACATTTTACGATCTTGTTAAAACCGGTTACATTATTAAAAGGGCACATTCATCCTGCGAGGTGAGGAAAGAGAGCCCGTAGCAGATTGAAAATTTAATAAGCTCAATGCAGTGGCGAGAGATTGAGAAACTTGGCAGAGGTTTAACTTTAAAATCCTGAACACGGGCGTGCGATGATTTAACCTCATTGTAGAGTAACATGCATGCACTCAGCGGGTCAGAAGACAGGGGATTCTGACCTGTCATAAACCCATTAAACGGCTTAGCTTCAGACACTTCCACCAGCATTTAATCTCTCACATTAAGCATTGTTTCTGTCATCTCTGTTGTTTTTAAATGTGGTCACATGGTGTTATCTCATATGTTTCGCAGCAAATGGTGTGTTTTTCTTCTTCATGGTACCACACCTTCACTGAATAAAGAAAGAGAGTAGTGTGATGCTAATGCCCACGGCTATCATAAGAGGCCAGCCTGTAGAAGTAGGTGGCTGTTGTCAGCAGGCTGCGAATCATCGCTTCTCTCTGCTTACTGCTGATGAGGCTGTGATTAACGTTGTCTGTGCGTCAGAAGTGTAGTATTATCTGGTCGGGCAAAAACCAAACCACTGACTACATGAAGTGCAGCATATGTATGTCTGTGTATGTGTACCCTTGTCTCCATGCATGCTGGCAACAGACACCCTGTGTGCTAAATTCCACCATACATCATGCCAGATCCTTGCAGACCTGTTACAGCACAGAGGCAATGGGCCCAGTTCCAACAGCAACACTGTCTAACAGTTTACATTCAAAGGTTTGCGTTTTAGTCAGGATATAACAGAGACTGTCATTCCTCTTTGGAATGACAGCAAATTTCAATTACAGTCTGAAGCAAATGTCTTTTTTTCTCTTTTGGCGACCGATTGCAAGTAAATGGTTGCCCATAGGTTCAACGGCTTATCACAGTTAATTGTTGTATTGTTACAAATAGACTGCTAAAATTATCAACTTGACCCAAATCAATTGCAAAGTGATATCAGAATTACTCAGACTTATTGCCGTTTTATTGCTGTTTTGACACACCAAAGCCTTTATGAGTGTAGCAACAGACTCCTGGTCATCACAGACTCGGCCCCCGTCTGCAAAACAACCATTTCAAAGACAATAATATCACAAGTTCACTGCCCACGATAATTTTGGCCGTGGTCTCCAACCCCTGTTTTCCCTAGCATGACTTTAATATATATCAACAAAATCATTCAACATCAGTTTTACCAGTACTTTGAATTTGAACATTTTAGTCTAGTTTCTGTTAGGTTATACAATTGATTACTTAATGGTTCATTTAAGGCATAAACGGCAAACATACTACGTGTCTTAATCAAAAAATGAAACATAATGCATCAGGATGGATGCATATGCATGCATATATGAAAGTTATCGTTAAAAAAAAGTTGTAAAATAGGTCTAAATAAAACCTGTGTAATGGTCCTTTAAAAATTGCAGTTTAGTTTTGTATGTAATGCAGGAGGAGACTCATGCCGAATGCTAATTTGTTAATCCATAATAGCACATAGGACATCAGATAATCTATTTTGAAAGAGGAGATTGTACATGTGTTGGCTCATTTTTTTCCTTTTTCATACAGTCTGTTGTTATGATCTGTGGATGATGACGGGGGAAAAACTCCAGTCAAGAACAGTATTTATCTGAATATCTCAGCATTTGATAGTTTTTTGTCTTTTAACATTATCTTTGAAAAACAATCACAGTATCCAGATGTTTACTGGAACCAATGTAATATTCAGGATTGGTCAGTGCTCCACATGTAAACTCTGCTGCTCCAACCATAAACAAATATACTGGTGTCAGGATGACCCTAACCAGTTATTCCACTGGAGAAGCAAAAAGAGCTGCAGAGTAAATGGTGTGTAGCAAAAACAGCGTGCGGTCCAGGGTCAGCCAGCAGCATCTGAGCGTTAATAAGGGGAGTAATTGAATTAGAGGATCAGTGGACGCCTGTAGTGTGGGCGCCACGCAGCTCTAATTTCATTACAAGTGATGTAAACATGAGGTTGGCCCCCAGCACAAGGGCCTCCAACATCAATACATGCACAAATGATTAAAAATAAAAATTTAAAAAAATTTAAAAAAAAAAAATCACATAACTACATACCCACACCTGTTTGTCTCATATAACATCCTGTCCCCAAGCACTTTGATATTTTTTGTGGGTGTTGTGAGCTAATAAACACTAATCATAAGGGGAAAAATCAGGGTCATGCAGTAAAAAAACAAACAAAAAAAAAAACAGGGCCCGAGTAGCATCGTCTCCTCACGATGAAGTCTTTAAAGTGTCAATCTGGGGAAGAACAGTTGCTCAGTGGTTAGCGCTGTCATATCGTGGCAAGAGAGGGACAGATTCTCAGCACTTTCTGTGAAATGTTCTGAATATCAATGTGCATGAATAAATGATGAATCTCACATCGATGGTGGAGTGCATAAGACGTTAAGTTGACGCGACAGAATATTTTTAGTTAGGTTTGTTTAGAAGTGATGCTCTAGTACATCTACACTGCAAAGTCACTGCAATTTATCCCATCTATCTGATCAGCAGTCTAATATCCCTTGGCCCCGATGAGTAACTTGACCATTAAACCAAGCATAGCTGAAATAAACCTGAAAGCCTGACTGTAGGCCTTCTGACAGTCATGAATAAAGGCAGTTAACCAAGAGGAAAATGTTCACATGCCAATACGCCTTGCCCCTTTTCATCTCAGATGTGACAATGAGACACTCCCAGAGGCAGATCACTTATCAATATAGCTGCAAGCGGGATTAAGGGGGGCCACGCAGACCAGCGGGGCACAGTTGCCATGGCAACTTGATCCGTTCTAATGTTAAACATACGACTGTAAGTAAAGCCCTTCTAGAATTAAGACCTTCCACTTCAAAGCTATCTCGGCAACATCTTTGGGCAGTTTTTTGGGCAGTCAGAAAGAACCAGGTGAGAGCATCAACATCAGCCTGTATGGACACGGTGACATAAAAACTGCATGCACAAAATCACCAGTAAAATATGAAAATCTACTGAAAAGGTTTTTGTTACGTTTTCTTTCCAAAAATAAGAGAAAAAGTTTTTGGGTCCATGATCCGTGTCTCAGCACTGAAGACAGAAACACTATAGGTATTAAATATGCACGTGATATATTCAAGACCATAGATTAAAAACAACTGATATGGAGACATAAATAGCTCGTTTTTTTGGTTGTTGTGCTGAAGGAATTGTGTTGCCTGTCCCTGCCAAAAGGATTACACATCAAATTACTTCATCGGGCAGCAAACCAGTAAATTTTCTCCATTTCAAAGAGCAAATCTGTTCATGTAACCCACATCTATCACATGCTCGGTGCTAAAAATGCTTGCTTGGACCGATCCTTGATGAACACTTTATCTTTTTTTTTTATTTTTTATGACACCTTTGAAAACAATTTCATTACCTTAAAGCTTTGCAAATGAGAAAAGCATAGGTGAGCACACGCTTCTATAGAAGAAAGACTTCCCTCCTCTAAGGTCAATCCAGAAGGTTTGAGCAATACATGAGCAATTTGCAGGTATGTTCTGGAATTATGAGTAGCTTATAATGGCCAATGTAGTTTAATACTGCTGTGCATTAATGAACATTAGCAACCCATTTCACTCACACAATAACTCCTCTCTTTGTATTCTACACTTTGCTTTACACACACTTATTAGATAGGTGACATTTTTGGCTGCAGGGGCTACTCTAACCATTGTGTTAGTATGAACACAATGGTTACATTCAAATGATATTAGAGCAGACTACAACTGCATGATATTTTAAAGATTTGCATTTTTACAAAGTAGGTTCACAACTCACAAGTAGGAAAGTCACAAAGCAGAGAATTGCTTCTTTCATGAGCCGTTTACTCTGATCTCAAAAAACATTTGCAGTCGTACAGTATGAGTTGCTCTGGCAAAGAAAATATTTTTTTTCATGCCAACTTTTGCAGAATGACAATCACAACCCAAAGATTTCTCCTTCAGGACAAATCTGCAAGCCTACAAAGACAACACGGAACAAAGTTTGATCAAATTTAATGAGGTTTGCCCAAAAGCAAAAGCATAACCCACAGATAGAAACGTGTAACGGCTGAAGACAGCCGCTCAACCAGGAAGACACCTTTGCAGTCTTGTTGATTACATCTCCGTCAGAGATGATAACAGAGCAGCGGGTTAATGAAGCTCACTGCAGAAGTGCCTCGCGTCGTGTCAGTTTTTCATTGCATCACTCGGTCTTACGTAGAGCCGTGCAGTATTAGTAATTACTGACGCTACTTCAATCTTTCAAGATTCATAATCAGCTCTTTTTCCGCTTGAGGAAACCAGCAACACTGCTTCAAAACCACCCACCCTTTTACAATACGCCTGTCACTCCCAGTCCATTTCTCTGTTGACTGAGCAGTGGAAAACACCATCTAATGACAAGATAGGATGTGTGTTAACTTTAAAAGCATTTGTTTCCCAGCAACCACCGTGGAAAAGATTTTGTGTGACCGTACCTCACTCAAGGATGTTGTCAAGGTTGTAATTAGTACTAAAAGAAGGCCACCTGCCAAGTAATCCCATAAACTCAGCACTCCACATTAAGCATTTTGTCTGCTACGAGTTAAACGCAGGCACGGGAAGATGCACTAATAACTGTCCATCACACTGATTTGCAGGAATACCTCCAGGCAAAAATTAATAATTCATTTATAATCACTTTTCTTTAAAAAGAAATCATGTTTGGTTGCTTTACAAATAATGCTGCGTGTGACTGAAATGGCAGATCAGCACTTAAGAAATGTTGTTAATTAACAAGCAGTCCTGTCACAAGCAGGCAGATAGGTTAAAAAAATAAAGTTCACACTATGCTCATTTTGGATAAAATCACAGTCAGCAGTGCTAACCTTGCACCCCTATCGACTAGAAGTATGGACTTTAACACCAGAATGCCGCACTCTCAGTATGTGAGGCGAGAAGGTGTTTCTGTATTTTTGGAGATTGTCTCCTCACAAAACCAACAAAATATGGCAGGAGAAATTTAATAGAGACAACACCTTCTCTAGTTCCTTATGTTACCGTTAGTGCCAGTGTTATTCTTATCGCTAGGAAAATCAGGACATCAGTTAGATTGTTCATCAACGCGCAACAGAAAAGCTGTTAATAACAAAGCTTCAGTTTATGGTTCAACCAAAAGATGTCACCCATAACATCACCCTCTGTGAAAACAACAGTCTGGTAAGTGCTGAGGAGACACAGAAGAGAAAGCCAGCAGTCCCATGCACACACATAGACACGTACATATACGCACGCACACGCGCATTCCCTTTGCACAGGCACCACACTGAGATCTAATCGATGGAGCTCATTCATATTGAACCACAGACGTCAGGGGAAGCCGGGGGAATTACAAGCAGCCTCCGCTGTGAGATCGCAGCCTGGAGGAAGCCGGAGGAAGACAGCTCTGCACTGGTAACCTCCAGTTTACCGTCCACTGGATTTTCAGCAACACGATTATGAGGTGTCCTAACGCCCCGAGAAAGTACAGTCAGGTTCACTGCACTTAGATTGTACTGTTAAATAAAAGTATGTGTGTATGCATATAAAACATTACTTTAAGTCCAAAAAATTACCTTAACCGATTTCCACCAACTCATAGTAGCACTAACATACAACCTCAATGTCACAGTAGCTCACAATTCACCAGTTATTGCCTGTAAATGTGACCTCGACCTTAAGGCTGATTTGAATGAAGACCCATTAGGTGATCATTGCATGCAGGTTTGAGTAAATGCTGACTTGGGAATCGTAGACAAATACTTCACCACGGCATAATTTCATCAGTAATTTGGCAGCATTAGCTAAAAAAAACAAAAAAAAAATAATAATCACAAGGCTCTCTCAAATGTCACTAAAAACAGGATCAAATGATTAGCAAATCATTTAAAGACGATATTTAATACAGCTGTACAAACACGACAGATCAAATGCTAAAACTAAATGTTTTTTTAATAATCCTTTTTTAATTTCATAAAAATAGTCTAATATAATAAAAGTTGTTTTTCAACTGTGCTGCATCATCTCTTCTTTTAACACTCATAAGCATTTGGGAGGTGATGGGACAAACTGCCATTAAAGTGCTCACCAGTTCAGGACCTTTTTCAGAAATACCTTTCATAGTGTAAGAAATGGGTGACAGGGATGGAATAGATCCAGAAAGTGTTTTGGGATTGTCTTTTTGTAATATGTAAGGGTTTCCCTGAAAAAGATCTCGTCCAGATGGCATCTATGTTGCTTGCTGTTTCAAAACATGTATATACTGTTCACCATTAATATGGCCTTCAGAAATATTATTGAGTGGGCCATGTTGACCAATGGCCCATACAATAACATCTTGGATGCTGGCTTTTGAACACAGCTCTGATGACAAGCCGAACGGTCCTACTTGTCTTAAACCCAGAAGATGTGGCACGCATGGCTTCCAAAGACTGTTTCAAATTTTCGGGACCTGTGGGACCTCTGGATCGTAGAGATTTCACTTCAGTTTTCTGATGCAGTGACAAACTCTGTTGACTGACAGTGTTTTTTTCAGGAGTTCTTAAACCCATCCTGAGATTTCTACCATAGACTTGTGTCTGTTTTTACTGTAGAGCCATAAGAGCTTGGCTTTTGTCTTTGAATGACGAGCCCCACTTATCTTTATATCTGAAACATTCAGGCTCTCTGGGATGCTCTTTTTATATGTAATGCTGGTACTAATTAACCTCATTAGTTGTGAGATGTTCCACCAGGTGTTTTTCATGACACAACCTTTAAATTGTTTTAATATCCCTGACCCAATCAATAAATCAACATTTCTCAGCTTGAGCATCTGAAACAGATAGGTAATCTACAATAAATATATAAACCAAGCAATTAAAATAAAAGTGTCACAAGTGCCTGGAAAAGGCCTTATACTATGAGGTAGTGCTGGAATTTATATATTTACAAAAGTGATAAAGACAGTAAAATGTAAGACTGACATTATATAAGAGAGAAGTGCAAATTGCATTAATAAATAAAATGTACACTATAAATCTAAGAAAACCAGCAGTATGAAGGCGTAATACACAAATATGCTTGTGACAGGTGTGTTCACCTGTGACAGAATGAAGAGTTGTTTTACAAGTTAATAGATAATGGCAGGAATGAGTTGCTAACATTTTCTTTATGGCAACGAGGTGAATCAGTCTGAGGGAGAAGGAGCTCTGCTCCCTCAGAAGTGTGTAGTGGAGCGGGGGTGATGGGCTGTCCATGATGGAGACCAGTTTGTTCAGTGACCTCTGACCCTCACTGACTCAAACGCCTCCAAATTCTTACCAATGACAGTTCCAGCCTTCCAGATTAGTTTGCTGATCCTGCTGGCATCTCTGCCACTGATGATGGCAAATTATACTAATTTCAGTTCAAATATTTTCAAATATTTGCATTCTGTTTTTCCTGATATCTTTCAAAGCATCCTACATTTTGGGGTGCTACCAACATCTTCCTGTAGGTTTGGTGTAATTATTAGACAGGAAAGAGGTGAAGGCCTAAGTTTGTTCACATGGTCAGTAAAGAAACTGCCACTTTGACCCCAATCAGGCTCAATGAAGGCTCTAAATGAACAGCAGATGTGTTTTCACAGCTCATTTAAAATTAAACCAACAACTGGGAAAAAAAGCATGGTTCACAACTTGACAGTCGAAAGCAGGGAGAAGGACATGAAAGCCAAAAAGCGCCGAAAGCAAACGCCTTGACAGCGGTCTTCAGCCGGCCTTAATGGCCCATGAAAAGTTCAGCATTAACGAGACTTTATCTCCCTCACACACAGAGAACTCACCAGTAACTTCTGCTGTAGCCTTTGGTGGCTCAGGGTCTCTGGGTTAAGTCGCCGAGCTTGGCTGTAGTCCTCTAGAAGACAAAGCTCGTCCAAAAGGTGGAGGGGAAAAGCTTCATTTCTCTGCAGTGGGGGACAGGGAAGGTGGGGGAGTTATTTGTCACAATAGCAATGGGAGGTTTATGTGCAGCTTTTTTGTTGGGATTTGCTGTATTCCAAATAACCTTTCACTACTTTTGCTGAGTCCCACTGGTGATGAAATCTGCTACCACTCAATCTGTAAGTGTAGGTGACTGGCTGCTAACAGCCAGCAGGAGTTCTGAGTGGGAAAGCAGCTCTAACAGCTCTAACAGATACACTAACGCAGTGCAAGCAGAATGTGTGTTTCTCTTTATTGATCTTCACGGATTCAGTCTGACAGCAAAGCATGCTCAACTACCTGCCCACCTGCTGCTTTTAGCAAACTCCGACAACTGCATTTAACTATAAATGCAGTTGTTAGAGACTAATTAAATTATATTCAATATATATCAAAGTATTTCAAAACAGCTCATTTTACATAGTTTCTCAAATCTGCAAACAAACAAGCAACATGCTAATGTCGTGTATCATTGAAAAATATCTCTTAAGCACTAACAAACCCACATAAGTATAAGATGTCACACTCAAAAAAGTCAACTAAGGCACTTGTTTGATTATTTAGATATAAAAATGCTTGATTACTTTAAATATATTATGTTTATAGTTATTAAATGACTCCTTCTTGCTGGTGTAAACTAGATCTATGTCTGCACCCAATGAGAAGAACAGTGACTCTTTCATTGCTAACTATTGCCCGTGCTGCATACCACGGAAAAAGTTCAAATCAACGCAAGCAGGAACAAATGTTGGAAGGTTGTTAAGCTAACACAGCTTCAGAGCTACCAGTTACAGAACTACTTTTTATAAGTTTATAGTTAACAAATCTAGCTCAATCCTATACTGCGTTGTTTTGTTTTCTAGTATACTCCAGGTACATTTTGCTGTCTCAAAGTGATCACACACACACAGATTGACTTTGTGTGGAAATCTGTTTGTCCTCTATTGTTAGCCAGGCTACTGTTAGCCTCTGTGCTATAACTGAGACTTGGTAGGGAGTGTTACAGTCTAGCTTCATTTAGCAGAAGCTAGCCAGTCCTCAGTGCCCAAAGACAACTGTTAGCAGGTTTAATTCATTTGAGAGACAGCGTCTTTCCATCATCACAATATAGCTCATTTCAGAAGCTGGAAATGAGCTATATTGATAAAAGATGGCTGCAGCTTCTAGGTCTGTAAAATGAAGTCTCTTACGTGTGTTGTAAAATACTTCTGGTCCTGTAGAAGTCTACTGGACCTCTGTAAACACTTTGCTATTGCATTTATGGTCTCAGTCACTCATTTCAGGTCATGCTGAATAAAAATGAAATCCATTTTACAAATCTTGATCATATTATGTTTCATCAAGGAGAATCATCTGGGATATCATTGGCTAAGTATAGCAAAGAAAAATAAAATTAGCATCTGGTACAATACAGTACGGGTTTAATGAGACACTGAGTCAAAGATTGATTTCACCTGGTTGTTTCAACAGAGCTTTCCAAATGCAGTTAGTGAAATCCAACTTTGACAAACGTAACATTTTTCCACAGTTTTTGTGTGCTCACAAACTGTGACATTTCATGTTTAAATCCAATTCACCCCTTCTAGCACTTAAATTCACCCCTCCACAGAACAATGGAAACAACCAGGTGTTTTGCTTTACCAACATGTATCGTCTGCACAAACCTACGGCAGTACTAAGCATCCTCAACACAAAATGACTCTTAATTAATTCTGCGGTTCATGACAATCTACACAGCAGCTGAAGAACATTTAGCACAAAAAAAAATAAGGAAATGGCTTGAAAGAAGTGTTAAAGGAGGAACAACTAGTGATAACGATAATGTTGGATCCTGTTAACAGCAGACAATTACAGAAAATAATGTCAACAACCAGACTGATATATGTAATATTTTCTAATCATGTATTAGTTCATTCAACTATGGACATGTGGTGGCATGATGAAATTACATTCATTCAACAGATATATATATATATATATATATATATATATATATATATATATATATATATATATATATATAGGGCCCCAACTGACCGAGTGCTCAGTGAATACCTCAGGCAGCAGAAACCCAAGAAAGAGGGGGGAGACGAGGAACCATCATGGAAGGACAGGCCCCTGCACGGTATGTACCACCGGCAGATAGAGGAGGTGGCTGATATCCAGAAATCCTACCAGTGGCTGGACAAAGCTGGACTGAAAGACAGCACAGAGGCACTAATCATGGCAGCACAAGAACAAGCTCTGAGTACAAGATCCATAGAGGCTGGGGTCTATCACACCAGGCAAGACCCCAGGTGCAGGCTGTGTAAAGATGCCCCAGAGACAATCCAGCACATAGCAGCAGGGTGCAAGATGCTAGCAGGCAAGGCATACATGGAACGCCATAACCAAGTGGCCGGCATAGTGTACAGGAACATCTGTGCCGAGTATAACCTGGAAGTCCCGAGGTCAAAATGGGAGATGCCCCCAAGGGTGGTGGAGAATGACCGAGCTAAGATCCTGTGGGACTTCCAGATACAGATGGACAAAATGGTGGTGGCTAACCAACCGGACATAGTGGTGGTAGACAAACAGAAGAAGACGGCCGTAGTGATCGATGTAGCGGTTCCGAATGACAGCAATATCAGGAAGAAGGAACACGAGAAGCTGGAGAAATACCAAGGGCTCAGAGAAGAGCTCGAGAGGATGTGGAGGGTGAAGGTAATGGTGGTCCCCGTGGTAATCGGAGCACTAGGTGCGGTGACTCCCAAGCTAGGCGAGTGGCTCCAGCAGATCCCGGGAATAACATCGGAGATCTCTGTCCAGAAGAGCGCAGTCCTGGGAACAGCTAAGATACTGCGCAGGACCCTCAAGCTCCCAGGCCTCTGGTAGAGGACCCGAGCTTGAAGGATAAACCGCCCGCAGGGGCGTGCTGGGTGTTTGTTTTTTTTTTTCTTTATATATATATATATATATATATATATATATATATATATATATATATATATATATATATATATATATATATATATATATATATATATATATATATATATATTTTTTTTTTTTTTTTTTTTTTTTGAGTGCAACAGGCTAAAATAACATCCTCTCTCCATGTTCTCCACTTAGCCAGCAACACTGATAGCACTACCTAAACTTCTTGTTATTGCCAGGCTAGTGGAGCTGGCTGGAATAATAATGCCCCCTGTTAAATTATTCATGGCTCCAGTCAGGTGGAACCAGATGCTACTGTTGTGTCATAAAGGAAGAGCTGTAACTCAACTCAAGCACGGAAGGCTGTTGCTCCACGAAGGGAAAGACTGGATCCAGCATGGATGCTGCTGGGCTACAAACAAAAACACGGAATGTCATGACACTCGCTCGGCTCTTTCCAAGTGACATTTTCCTGCGAGTGTTCAAACAGAGGACAATGGTTCAGTAGGTTGATCCATATGGGGGTAAAGCCTAAGGTGCTTTTTGCTGCTCACCACCCTGTGTTGGTGTTGCTGTATACCCAACCCTGACATTTGTGGCCATGCCCAGAAGATGACCTTTTTTGTCCATGCCATGTTTTAGTGCTGAATACTAATGCTATGGTGCTGTGTGCCCGCCACTCATGGGAACAAGCAGTGCTATTTTTAGCCACATGTCCCCAGCTGCACATCTCCAACCCGGGGCCAATGGGCAATTAGTGTTTGTCTCTCATGGAAGGAGGCAGTGCTAGAAACTCCATAACACAAACAGACATCTGGACACAGGCTGTCTCTGTCCTGCCCCGCACCCATGCCACAGGGTACAACTCTTAAAGCCATGCACTCCCTCCCTCCATCCGTCTCACCGCCCATAAGTGCTCAGTCACTCGGAAGCTCCTCTCTCTAATCTAATTCACACACATTTGTGTGTCTTCACTTCATAGACATTTGTGAAAAAATTACAATTTGTGTTTACATCCGGCACTTTGTTAAGTCCACGCAAATGCTTGTTCCTTAAACAGGCCATCCATATACTACAGTAGTCATAGAGAGAAAATATACATATTTTTTGGAGTATAAGGCGCACTTAAAATCCTTTAAGTTTCTCAAAAATTTAAAAATTAAGTGCGCTTTATAATCCAGTGCACCTTATGTATGAATTCTGGTTGTGCTTACTGACCTCGAACTGATTTTATGTGGTACATGGTGCTCAAAAATCTGTCAAAAAACGCTTTATTAAAACTTTGGTAGGCTGCACTGCTTGATGGCTTGTTGGAGCATTACGGCTGCCATAGTCAGGAGCCGCACGGAGCAATCCAGGTCCAAACTCCGCTTCAGGTCCCAAAGTCAAACGAACACTGCGGCATCACTGAGAGGTAAGAACTGTCTAAATTCTTTCATCTTTACCTGCTTTACCAGGTGTAAAGTTTAATTTCCAGGCATCCATGAAAACAGAATTTATTAAATTTAACAGCATTAGAAGTTAGCAGGAAGTTTCCACCTAAACATATCATGTTCTGTGTGACAGATTTCTTAGAAAATTAAAATGTACAGCTCTGCTATCACTTCCAACATAAATGAAGACAGAAAACTAAACAGCAGTGATGTTTGTAGGGTTACTGAAATTGGACTAGCTGGTATATAATGATGTGCTACGTGATTGCTAGCGACACAGCTATGTTAGCATAACATAAACACTAGCTGGGTCCCAAAACGTAGGCTACATCCTTCGGAGGCCGCATTTGAAGGCCGATTATGTCACAGCCAGGCGACAAAGGCTGTCCCAATTCATCGAGTCCTTCAAATGCGGCTGACAAATCCGTCCTTCATTTTCCCCGAATTTGAAGGATGGGTCGGGTGTGGCCTTTTAGGCCCATCATATCCCAGAATTCATAGCGCAGCCCTGCCAATTCCAGTTTCCAACAATGGCGGCCGCTACTAAGTTTTAATATTACTTTTATTAATCTTTCTGGGTCACAAACGTAACTTTTAACAAAGTAGCCGTGTAAACTTTAAATATCTGTTTTGGTTTATCAAGACATCGCATATTTGGAAAAGTGCTCCAATGTTTTCGGAGACGTCTGTTACTCACCCGCTCAATAGCTAGCCGGGGGGGTCAATGGTCACTCGAGCCGGCGGGAGCAGCGAACTCCTGGCTTCATCATTTTCAGACCCCTGCTGTCTTTCGCTAATCAGGTTAAACATGATGTATAAGTCACTCAGATAACTGGCTTTTTTCGGTGTGTTATTTGTTTTGGAGTAAATCGGTTTGGCTGAGATCAAAGTTATTAGATTAGATTAAATTTAAAAAAATAAACAAATAAATAATAAATAATATTAAAATAAAAAAAAACTTTATGAATCCATTGGGTGGGTTCCTCCGGGATTTTCACAGAGCTGAATAAAACATCAAACAGTGTGTGAGACGGTCGAGAATTTACGCCAGTGTCCTGATATATTTTAGACAGCAAGGAGCAGACGGCTGAGTTTATTAAACTCCACTGAAACAGCGGTGACGCAAATCTGAAGGCTAGACTGTCCCATTTCATAGCCTCGCACTTCCGGCCTTCTCAGTGTTCGAAGGACCTGGCCCACACAGACCACAGTCCTCTGAAGGATGCGGCCTTCGTTTTGGGATACAGCTACTGTAAAGCTGGAGGATGAATGCTAACTTTTTTCCACTCAATAAAAGTTAACGTGAGGGTTCCCGATGGTTAGGGGCAAATGCAATCGCATGGCAGGATGCTGTAAACGGACCAAACTTCAGTCAGGAGAACAACTGAGATAATCCATCCACAATACGAGGTTAGTCATTAATATACTGCAACAACATGGGAATAGAGCAGCTGCCAGAGAATTCAACATTAATGTCTCAATGGTACAGAAGTGGAGGAAGCAAGAAGAGTTAGTTAAGTTAACTTATCTGACAGTTTTGTTTCGGTTAATGCACCTTATAATCCGGTGCACCTTATGGTCCGAAAAATACGGTATATATAGAAGCCAACCGCCACACAAAAATAGTCGCACAAAATGGTTTCACATCAACTTGTCAGATGTCACTGGCAATTCAGGGATGTGCTCAGGGTGTGCTTTGGTGCAGTAGGCACCAACCATAACATCATCAGACACACGAAGATTACAGTTCACTTTTGCAGAGCAAAGTCCTCAACTGGAGGGTGAAGAGCTGGTGATAGAGCTAGTTAGCCCGCAACCATAGTTCCAGTCTTATGTTTTGGTTTTATGTGATGAAATGTTTCCTTAACAACTGCTTTTTACTTTTTCTTATGTGGTTAGGTTTAGGCACCAAAACTAAATGGTTAGGAAACCTTACAGTTCTCTGACATTCTGGAATCCTGGCATGAGGAGTTTTCTATTGGTAAAGTAGACTCATTTTATTAATTAGAAAACCTTGAAAAAGAAAATGGAACCGCAAAGAATAGACTGTTTGCTTTGTCTTAATATTGGTGTGATCTGTTCGACTAAACTTGGAGTCAAATGGAGAATCAGGTGTTTAAAGGTGGAAAGAGTAACAGTTGCCCTTTACATCTTTTAGAGTTTAGCACAAACTGCAGTTTCTAGCTCAGGAAACTGAATAATGCATTTTCCTGCCTTCTTGATCAAACTTTCACATTAACTTGTAGAATCATGAAATGGATCACAATTGGACACCATAATGTTCACCCATTTGGATTGTAGCCTACTCACATACTATATTTTTTTAGCAATGTACCATCAAAGTAGGACATGTAGGGGATATCTTTCCCTTACTATATGAACACACAGATGCAGGAATGCTTCTGAGATAAAGACAGGGGGATGTTTATCTTATAGTCTTTATTCTTATTTTGAAAATAGGAATATAATTATAAGATCATGCAGCTACTGAATTGCTCAAAATGTAATTATCCTCACCACACACATAAAGTATTGTGATTTCAGCCATCGGTGGCCTCACGGCATCTCCTCCACTCAATACTGACTTTGTGAAAGTTGAGAAACATTTGACTCAACATGACAGAGATCTGGTTAGCAGGTTAGAAGATTCCTGGGCCAGGCCTTTTCTCTGTGGAGTTTCCATGATCTCCCTGTGCCTGCTAGGTAGTCTGACTTTCTCCCACAATGCAATGCTTGTTAGTTTAATTGGTGATTCTAAATTGGCCTTTGGTGTAAACGTAAAAGACTGTGTCTCTCTGTGTTTGCACTGAGCCAGACTGGTAAACTGCCTTTTGCTGTATGCCAGATGTATGAGTTGGATAAGTGTTTTGGAAAATTGATAGATGGCATAAAATCCTCACACAATAAGAAACTGGGACTACTTGTTTAAGTGATTTCCTAAAAAAGCTGACAGATAATGTTCTGACGACCTGATCATATAATTTGTGTAGCCATAAATAGACGCCTGACTACATTTAGTAACATTAAAAAACGAAACATTATCATCAGTGTGTAAATATCAAGTCTGGCAAAGCAGAAAGAAAAATCAACATTCCTTTACCCTCACGATTGCCACTGAACTTTGTTTTCATCTTTCTCTTATGAATGTTGCCTTCAAACATTGCCAATTAAACTAATTGAATCCTGACAATTATTCCAGCGTACAGGCATTTGGGTTGTAATCCTAGATTCCCAATGTCTCTAAGTTAACACAGCATATTATGATATATTTGGTTGAGCAGGTGTAATGAGTCTGTTAAAGAGTCTGCATGTCATGATGACCTCTTTAATTCATTTTAGTCAGGGCAAAGCTAATTCAATCCACCTTATTACAGCTTCTTTATGCAATTATCCCATGCCCCCGTTCACTGATGGGCCAGCATAGAAGCAGTGGATTGGACAGCAAGCTTACTAACCCGTAGAGACCTATAACATAAAACAATGCAGAGTAACTTCTCATAACGTTAGCAAACTGGAATGACAAAAAGGAAATGACTGTGTGGCAAAACATACTCCAGAGACAAGCCTTTTTTTCCCCCCCTCAAGTAATCCGCTGTGAAATTTCACTTGATCAGGACATCAGAATCAATTACATCCTCATATAAACAAGAGCATTAACTCTGGAGCACATTAGCATCCCATTAATCACTCTCAACTTTAAAAGTGGTCGAGAAACAGCTAGTGTACCTTGAAGTGACTGGCACGGCGTATCCATGGTGCTGCCTGCCAATAATATGTTATCAAAGAGCGCGCAATTAACCTCCAGCATGGTGGACAATACACAGAGTAGAATGTGTCCACATAAAGGACACAAACACTGGACTCGATCTCTTCAAAGGCCACTTCAGACATTACAAAATCCTGCTTTTTGTCGCCTGCTGTTTTAACTATAAAGCAAATACATCACATAAAGCAGACCGTGAATAGCTCCCAGCGGAAAAAAATCTGATTGTGTAAGTTTGGATAAATTAACCTGTAACATCTGAGTGCAGTGTGGGCGAAGCAGACGCAGTAAGCACAAAGGTAGAGACAGAGATAAAGACTGAGATGAACCTGTGGAGATAAGCTTTTTTATTACAAAGCAAATCCCAACAAATAATCATCACTGCCTGTGGATTTTGGCAAGATCCGAATAATCATTCCCAACCCCCAACCTCAGGCACGATCATCTACGTTTTAGAACAGCTCCAAATAGCCCTTACTCTCACCGAGCTGACCACCAGCACAGACATGCTGAAAGGTCAGAGAGGGACACAAACATCTCTTTAAACTCTTTCTGTATGGAGTCTTTCTGCAATACGTGAGCAATTTCCCACGTCACCAGCACCAAAGCCCACCCATAATTAATGATTTCAATCATCTTTAAAACTTCTAATAGTATTGTTATGATGGTATTAACAAGTGCTTTAAGACCACACTGCACTTTGTAACTTTCATGCAGAAGTCTCAAACTGTAGGATACTCACTAGAATTTGCCATAAGGCCAAACTGAGCAATAAGATCATTGATCAGGGGTGAGACTAGGAACCCACCTGTCACTCCAAAGCTGCTTCTAAAGTCCTCTGTAGAGATGTGAGCCAAAGCAAAGACTATCCAAGAAGCACTATGTCAATCAGGGCTGTGTCTTTGAGTGCATAGATTGGAACCACTCAAAGTAAAAGCCACATAGCAATCTGTTTGGTGTTTGTAAAAGACTCTGAAACATAGTGGTGGCAGCACTGTGTATGGGACTGAGTCTCAGATGAAGGGACAAGGAGACAGAAGGATATTTCCCTGTATTTAACTCTTGGGCAGATTTGTCCAAGAATGGAGCAACACAAGATTAAGGCAATGGTTCAGCAAACCCTATAGAACATCTGTGAATACAACTGAAGATCTGAGTTCACAAAATAGAATTTTGTTAATAGAGTGCAACATGACAGTTGCCTCAAAGTGCTGTATATTGTCATGTAAAGACTTTACATTATAATTACAGAGAAAACCCCAACAATCGGATGACGCCCTATGAGCAAGCACTTAAACGTTAAAGAAATCTGAAGACATGTTTGTCATTATCATTGGTTGAAATTGAATATACAATGCTATATGTGCACGATATGAGAAAAGATCTGGATACTGGTTACATCCCAGGAACTTGGATCTAGAGATCAGTTAATCGCCCACACTTGGGAAAACTCTCTAACCTCGACTGGTTAGAGAGTGGCTGCGAGAGGTTGCTTACTGTCACTTGGCGAAAATGATAAAACTGGTTGAAAGCAGTATACAGTAATGCACCAAAAACCTCCTTGTGATTGCTTTGGTCACAGATTCCCTATAATTTGTATGGAAGGCGCCAACTTGTCTACAGACACTGGCCAAATATTCACTAAGTGGTAGCTGAACTGTGTGACACGAACTGGAAACGTTCGCCTTCAAAGTTGCAAAGTTTCAAAGTCTGAAACATGTTGATTGCAGTGGGAAGGCACAACTTTTCCTCTCAGTTTCTGGTTTGTGTTACGCTTTTCCCAGGTTTCACTAGCACTCAGTGGTTAGTTAGCAAATGTTTGCAGAGTACAAGTAAGGCTCTTTTATTGGCAACTATAAGCTTGCGTAGACAACTACAACCAACCAGCAGGGGAATAGATATTTTTCCGTGATGGCTGGAAGTTGGCTGTGTTTCACGACGAAACCTCTAAGCCTCTGTTACTGAAACCTAAGCAATCCTGCTTGGTGTGCTACCCCCAGCTGGTCTTTCTGGAAGGCAGATGTCCAACTGATAGAAACTACATACCAAAATAAAGCAAACATTCTGGTACGCAGTGGAGTATTTTATATAACCTGTAATGAAGTATCTACATTTCATGTACATTGCAAAAGTGGCATTTTATATTGGTGTTTTTTTAAATAGAGCTTTTTTCTAATTCAATACTTTGTTCTGTATTTGCAAAATACTTGAATTGCTTTTTAAGTTGCATCAGTTAAGCAAACTAGATTTTACCCCTAGAGTGGCTTTGTTATAGGTCAGCGATTTATATAATTGATGTAATTTCTATATATGGTTAAGAAAGTTCTACATAGATTCATAAGCTATGTCATCAGCCTAAGCTTTGTTTAGGCCCTACAGGTTTGTCAGTACTCTGTCAAACATGTAAATTAGAGGCAAAAAAATAGCATCGCTCTAACAGCCAATCATTAGAGCTAACTTCTGTGGAATCTACTCTCATGGTGTTTACACTACAGCAGTGTTGTCCAGCTGAGTGAGTGGACTGCCCTGATCAGATGCAGGAACAATCAATTATGAATGCAGGCAGATTCCTCAGATAATTGCATGTGGCTCCCTTTTGACCTCCAGTGTTGTCAGCAGCGAGTCCCCACCACAGCAAACTGCCTCCGTGATGACAGCTGGCACAATCTACTTACATTACATTTGAGCTGCAGGAGCCATGGCGTGACACAATCATGTTCACTATGTAAGCATAAACATAGATATATGTAAAACCTCACGTGTAAAGGCATACGTAAGACGATACATACATTTGGAGACAAGCTCGTGAACACAAATACACTGAACATGTGCACACGGTGGATCTGTCCTGAGGCTTATAAAGCTAAAAAGAAAAAAGAAAAAAAAAAGCAGCATAGATTTGAAATGAAATACCCCGAGGACACATGTTTGCTTTGTCATGCACGGGACAATCAGAGCAAGCGATGTAGTTGTAGACAATGATGATGCACTTACTTTCACTCTGCTGTCACAGAGTCTCCCAGAGCCATCTTTACAGAGATTTCCCAGTGAAGATAGTGTTATGTAACAGCGGCGGTGGACCCTGCTGTTCATATTACTAATGCCTCACACTGTGGCGGGGTCACGTGCCTTATCCAGGCCACATCCAGACGCCAACGGCAGCCGTGTTCCAGCTGTTACTATAGCCTATAGCTTTAGTCACTCAGGACCATGCTGAACCATGCTCCTCTCACAATCCTACATCCCAAGTGCTAAGCACGTTAAGCACCTTAGACCATTTCTATCTGTTTTTCTCCAATACCACCACTGGAGGCAATTCTTCATATTAGTTAGTATTAGTAAAGCGCTATACAAATACAGGCCATTTACCATTTTAGTAATGCTATTGGGCTTATCCACAAAACTATACACCGATTGTATAATGATACACAAAATTCACAGTTCACATGGTTTCAAAATTATTTTGTACAATAGTGCAGCAAGTCTGCTCACACATTGTGTGAAACACTCACTGAACTAGAAGTTAGGTAATAGCATACCTTTTGTTAAAGAAAGAATAAACACAGACCAAACCATTTGAGCCACACACACCTCACCCTATCATTCCAAAGCATTGATTAGTAATGTTTTACGATGCTTTTAAACACTAGCTACAAACCACAAGCTAGCTTTTTTATCTTATTAGCCTACATTTGTTGACATGAACAGCCAGAGAGTTAGCAAAACAGAAGGAAATTTAAAACCAGACATGTCATGACTTAACATTGTTTTATTCCATCACTCAGACAATATCCCACCACTTGTGTTCCATAATTACAGTAAACTAAATCATTCAATGCTATCTTTCCACACAACCAGCAGTGAAGACGTGCTTTGTCCAAAGTAGTGAGAGTTGAACGTAGATGGTTTTAAACATGGATAAACCATCCAGAAAAATTAAACCTTTGCAGAAATTCTATTTGAAGACCATCAGATGGCGATAATTGTGGTTGCAAAAGCGTTCTGGTCCAGTTTATATGGAAAACGTGTTCCAGACTTGATGTCTGTAAACATCTGCTTAATGAGTTCATGGGCTCAGTCACTCATTTTGAGTGATATTCAATAAAAAAAATGTATGTCTTTCACACGTTTCAAAAAGTTTATCTGTGCTCACTGGCTACCAGGTGTCAAACCCGTCATTAGCCAATGAGCTAACAGCTGACAGTCAGTCCTCCAGTTTTTTGAAACCAAGATGCAGATGCTGAAAACTTTCATTTCAAGTGGTTGACATTACAATAACTATGTCCGCTTTTTATACTGACTATGAGTCTATGTCAAACAGCTGTCCTTACTTTGGCACAGTATGCAGCACTGTGGGTGGAAAGTGCAGTCTTACCCTCTGGCACCACAGGGAACAACAACTTTTCTGGTGAAGATAAAGTTTTGCATTTTTTAATTCTTCACAAACAGACAGCTGATAATGTTGTTTTTCCCCCCCTAAGCAGTTATTAATTTTACATTTGACTTGCTACAGTTGAATTTTATTGTTGTTGTTTTTTTAGTTTTTGATTATATAATTAATGCTAGTTTGATTGTTAGCCTTACAAAGTGTACAAATGTGTTACCTGGTAAGATAGAGGGAAAAAAAAGTATAATTCAATCAGGCAACAATATTTTCTTAAGAAGAGAATAAATCTCTTTGCCATGAGCTTTTTAACTTTGCAGTTGCAATAAAATGTTATAAAACACCCTAAAGGAAAGAGAAAATCCCACCGAGCTTAATCTGTGTACTTTAATGGATCAAAAGTGCATTTGTATGCAAAACCCACAACTCAGAACTTTACTGTTTTCATTCATTCTCTGTGCTCTCAGCAAAAGAGTCTTTATATGTATGTAGCAGATTGAATACAGATTAGCTTATGAGAATCTTGACACATTAGTAAAGCAGCAAAGCAAGTACATATTGTCCCCGGTATAATTAAAATATAATTTTACTTAATTAATGTTTAGTAATTCATTAAAATTATATTTAGTACTTGAATTGTTTTCATTTAAAAAACAGTCATTACATCACTACTAAACTCATTAAACTGCTCTTCGGTTTTATTCATGTGCCATTAAGGCAAGCACCAAATTAATTTTTCTAATTCACATTCAGTATTCTCTCCGAGTCAAAATAAATAAAAATGTTTGAACCCCTAGCATGTTTCACCACACCCATTTGCTGCGTATGCAAATATTATCTGACCCTGGGGCTAGGTTTAAAGGGAAAAAAAAAAAAGTACACTTCCTCCCACCACCAGCAGCACCCTACTGCCACTCCTCTAGGAATCTGCTCCGTGGACAGCACGCAAATTTTTGGTTTGAAATATGAAAACTTGCCTCCGGTGCATAGTGAGGATAAAAGTCCCTCTGCTGCCAGCAAAGGGATCGCCAGCGAAATGATGAATGGCCATGTCTGCTTGTCGAGGTGGACAGGAGGAGCTACGGCACGGATGGGAGTTTGGCGTCAGAGTACTCTCTCATACCCAAGGTGTGAATCGAGACTGACAGTTCTAATTCTGGAAACACTGCAAATGAGTGACCTTGGGAGGCACTCGTGCATTCATGCACAGATACACATAAAATATTTTCTCGCAGTAAAAATCATAATACATCCCTGTATGTCCGCTGCCAATGCTGCAATCTGCTACAGCCAATGCAATATGCAGAAATAGTTTTACCCCTTGCATATTTACACTGTACCCATTTATAATGGACAAACATACACACCGTATCATCTTTCAGCTATGAAACACACACACGCAGCCACACAGACAGTATACACTGTTATCTTAACGAAAACAATGGATAATCTGAGCAAATATTTGGTAAAACCCATTCAAGCAAATGCATCCATTTCAGTTGAATGCTTTTTCCAATTAGTATTCCTATCTCCACTTCACTGACATAAGTTCAGCAATCCTACTAGTTTCCTTAACCTAAAGCTAAACACACCTCCTCTGCATATACAATCTACAGAAAACATCTCCTGACAGGCATGGCAGTGACAGCTGGGACCAACGTCAAGCCCAAAGACCATGTTATATCACACACACTGACCATAAACACACTGCTCCAGCTATGCTAAGGTAAGTGTACGCTTTAAACATGTTTCCCCATCAGGTCACCAACAACACAGAAAAAAAATAAGCATGAATCCTCACTGCATGCAAATGATGCTTAATGTCCTCTGGCTCTTCACCGTGCTGTCAAACCTACACTCCTGGGCAGAGCAGCTCAAAACATGCTGATCCATCTCCAAGACATGCATAAGAGGGTAGACGGTTATGAGTGTGTAAGAGGCAGTGGGTTGCATTTCAATTATGTTTGCCACTAAGAGATATTATGATCATCCACCAGCAGCAGCAGCAGCAGCAGCAGCAGCATCAGCATCAGCATAGGAAGCCTGCAGCAGAGTCAGTGCAACAATCCGCGGCTCGGAAAAACATACACAGCTTGACAGCCAACAGTAGATTGGTACACTACCTTAGCAGAAAGGGCCGACGAGGAAATGGCAGGTGTCTCCTACTGTGTCGAAAGGAAAGAGAAGCAGCCGGCAGCAGGACCAGGACGATGTAGCATAAAATGGTTCATCAATGCTCGGCAGAAAGAGGCACAGCCAGGCAGCGCAGGCAGAGAGAGAGAGAGAGAGAGGGACAGCCAGCGAGCATCATTCAGTTCACACTATCGTGGCTGTGCAGCAGAGCACACACATCAACACGCCCCCTTCCTCTCTCTCCTTCTCTCGCTCTCTCTCACTTTCTCTCTCACACACACATGCACGCACGCTTAGTCACACAGACACACGCACGCTGGGGTGCAGAGGCAGTGCAGTGTGCAGTGGTGCCGAGCAGTGCACCTTCTCCACGATGTCTTTTGGTCCTCTTTAATCAGGACCGTCTCTGTCCTGTTCTCTGCAGTCACAGACAATTCTGTCAATAAACGCTGCCAGCGGCGTGCTGTATCCTACTGCCCGCTCACCTAACCAGCCACTGATGAGTAGCCATGATTGAAGCTGGCAAGGTCATGCAAGGTTCTCTGACATCCCCAGCTCCAGTGCTCCCAGCTTTGTGGCACTACCTCCCAGCTACTGTATTTCTTTTGCAAGCTAATACAGGAGCACCGCCTTTCCTCATCATGGGTCATCATGCCACAGAGGCTGCCCAGCGGCTCGACAAAGCCTCACTCGCTGTCAAGTTGGGCAAGACCAATCAGCTGTCATAAACAGCAGCAATACCGCGGCCGTCCAATCGCAGATCGGGAAATCAAGTGCACAGGGGTATTAAAGGGGATTATTTGGGTCATCCTGGGTTTTTTTACTACAGGGAGATGTGGAGGATAGCAGCACAGCATGTGTGGTGTGGCTGCCCTCTGTGGCTGACAGTGGTGCTGCACTCTGTTATGGGAAAAGGAGAAGCGGGAAGAGCAGGGCCCAAAACGACTTCCCTCAACATTGATGCTTAGCAACTACAGCAGGCTCTTACCTCCTGTCTTGGGGCCTCCCTCCCCCTACGGCGGGACCCTCGCTGCAATCCCAATCGACAGACTATTTATCACAGCATCTGTTTAAGACTCAAGGCAACCACGACACAAGCAATTGTCAACCGTTCCCACACGTGTCCTCTGACTGTGTGTAAACACTAAATGGGGAGGTGCTTAGTTCTGATAATAAGCAGGAAGTACTGTTCAGTATAGCACACCTTTATAGGTAACTGTAGATCTCACCAAAGTAGGACTTCTAAGTGTGATTTTACCCTGTTTTTCCACAGATGTAAATGCTACAAATACATTTAAAATGTCTGTCTCCATCACACCGAAGCTCTACAGGTAGACACAGCATTTAAATAAAACCATTAACTGTTACGGACTAGAGGTAAACTGTGTCTATTAAACTATTTGGAAGCACAGTATTTTCTCATCCCCGGGGAGGGCAAAGCTGTACAGGGTACGTCAAATTGTTCGCTTATTTTATTCTTGAAATAATGATTCAGTGGATGCCTGCCTACCTTAGAATGTTAAAGAGAACCAAACCTGGGCAGACAGCTGTCAAAAGCTGTCAGAAGGCAGAACAGCAGCTCCAGGCCTGCCTGCGCCCAGCTTACTGAGACACATTCGGAGGTGTGAACAACTGTTTTGGCATTCCCTTTTGTGAAGAGTTCGGAATATTATTCAAAAACTGTGCAACAAATAGAACACGGAGAGCTCAGCTTTTGCACGGAGATGATTTGGATACGCCGATGGGGTCAGACAATATTCACCAGAAAATAACTCATAACGTGCATATGACAAAGAGGTAGAGGTCAGATTGCAGTTATTTCTTCGACATTTCAAAAGGGGGAGGAAAAATACAGGTTTCAGTTGCTACAGGCCACTACACTGACTTCAGTCATATTAAAGTGCTCCAGGTCCTGCCCTGCCTCCTGCTGTTTGCCTGTAGCACGAACTACCCTGATGCTATCTACGTCACCCTCCTCTGAACACTTGCATTGCTCTTGTTATTATGTCGGACCCTTATGTAAACATTTTAGACATTTTCAAAAGAACTGTCCATGTATGGATTGTGGGTTTCCTTTTGAGGCTTGTAGACAATGGCTGTGAATACAAACCCCTACAAGGTTCTCTGCAGGTGCCTGAATGAGCTTGCCATTCTCATCTCTTATTACCTCTATAAGTAAATTACTGCACCTGCAGGGTGCAGTTAGGCTATTTGCTTTAATCAAGCAAATAGCCTAACTTTGTGAACACCAGTCATGCAACACGCTGAAGAGATCGTGTGCTGACGATAGAAGTATCACAACATAGTTCTCATCAGATGTTACCACTTTGCTTTTTCAAGCTATGTTAATTTACATCATACACCTGCCACAGGCTCCAGCAGCTGGAACTGGAAGATGGTTTGAGTATATCGCTATCACTAACAGTTACTATCATAATAGTTTCTTTCCAACTGTGTCGTTTTTAACTCATTCCAGCAAGACTGATACAGAAGCACAAATACAGGCAGGAGTTTCAGGGGTTTTCCTGGTTTAGAGTGGGCCTTTCTGGGTAACAGTAAGCATAAACCTATTTTAACACAAGCCTCAGTATTTCATATACTGTATTTCTGACCATTTAATGATCAAAAACTATTGAAATTGGCATACCAAATACAATAACTATTTAAAAAATATTTTACTAGAATGATTTTCCTTTGGCTCCTGGTAAAAGCTTTGAGGGCTCATAAAATTCCCCTATACAGGAAAAATTTAATAATAATGGATTGGATTTATATAGCACTTTTCAAGGCACCCAAAGCGCTTTACAATGCCACTATTCATTCACTCACTGGTGGAAGCAAGCTACGGTTGTAGCCACAGCTGCCCTGGGGCAGACTGACAGAAGCGAGGCTGCCATAACGCGCCATCGGCCCCTCTGGCCAACGCCAGTAGGCAGTAGGGTAAAGTGTCTTGCCCAAGGACACAACGACCAGGACAGAGAGCCCGGGGATCGAACCGGCGACCTTCCGGTTACAGATACGCTGCCCAACCCCCTGAGCCACGGTCGCCCTTTTTTTTTTAGATTTGCCATGTGATAATACAGAGTTTAGTGTGATTAGGGTCAAAGTACAAAACACAAAAAATAACTTTTCTGTCTCTGCGTTTAACTTGTGCTAGACTAATAATATGTCCCACGTCTACTGCGCTTCAGCCTAATCTCATCATCACACTCCTGTCCCTCTGCAAGCCTGGGTGATGGCTTATATCGACACTAGAGTAAAAACAGGACAGCAACCTCTTTTGTGATTTGGAAAAGTGGTGGCAATTGTATTCAATATTTTCATTCAGCAGCCTATTGCAAGTATTTGAGCATGAAACGTCCTCAAGTACTGGGCAACCAATCGCAAGGTGACTGCACAGGTCACCTGGTTCGAGGCAACCAATAATAGTTTTTGATATGCTGCAAACCTCCCTAGCATGACTGTAACATAAAGCTCCAGTGTAGATGGCCCCTGGTGACCACGGGTCCATAAGGAAGAATTGTATTACTAATCGAATGGCAAGTGTTTGCTAGAGGTAGCTTACTTTTGCTAGCTGACCAGTTTGACCTAGCAACAGTTTCTGCTGCACCAAAGATCTTGTGATTGCTTTGGTCACGAGCAGATTGCTGCAGTCACCTGTAGTTTGAATAGAAGATACCAACTTGTCTGCAAATACTCACCAACTACTTGCTAAGGAGCAGTGAAACTGAACCAGGTTGGTTGTCAACCTGTTTTTTCTTTTCTTTAAAGGTGAACCATGCAAATACAGGCAATTAGTGACGACCAATAACCTCCAGCAGTCACTCACCAACCACGCAAAAAATACATATTCTTCTGCAAACTAGCTCTAAGCCTGTGTGACAGAAGCCTAAATGTTGGAAAATTACTTTACCCTTCATTTTGTATCGTCTAATTTAAAGAGTCTATGAATCTAGATGCTTAACTGATTATCTAGTTGAGGGCAGCAGGAGTGCTGCAACCTATCTCAATCTATCTGGGCAAGATCAAGGGTACACCCTGGATTGTCAGTTTATCGCAGCGAAAGCAACTGAGTACCCAACATTCAAAATGTTGAAAGTGACAATATTTAGTTTTTAAGAAAAATACATATGTTTATTTTGAATTGAATTTCAGCAATTATAGCACAAACAGCTGAAAAGACTGTGAATATCTTGTATTGGGATTTTTCCTCAAGAGTAAAGATGGGAATAGATTCAGACAGTCCAGGTGCTAAACTGATTTGCCAGCAGTCCAGACTTTTCACAATTTCAAAAGCATTTTGAAAAGAAAATTAAAAGGGAGCCTGAAACAGACAGAAAAATCAGAAAACATTTTACTTTTCCCAACTCAACCTATGTTGCAGAGACACTAAAAACTCTAGGAGTGGCCAAATCAACAATCCGTAGATTCTTAAAGAGAATGAACTCACTGGCCAACCCATCAACACCATAAGGCCTGAAAGAGCACCAAAGAAAATTAAAGTACGTCATGCTGTTTAGAAAAACTGTAATTCAATTCCATTCACATTGATTTTTAAAGTTAAAAGCTATATGGTGGTGTACAAAACAAATATTAATGGACCTAACTGTAGCTATCCATTTTAAGTCTATTTAATGAGCAGCAAGGACTACTTACGCTGTTATGTTGTTAATTTAATAGCTAAATATATGAGGCAAGACGATTATTAAGAGGTGCATATGGCTGAGTTTGTTAATAATAACCTCAGTGGCAGTCAAGAATCTTGTTTGAGGAGCGCGGGATGAGGTCAGATTATGGCTGCAGGCATCAACAAATTCTGATCCACAGTGTCCAGACACTGTTAAATCTTATTCACTGAAAGCTTAGCAACCAGCACACACTCAAACAGCACGCCACACTCACTTTATCCGTGCCTCTCACCCAGCTGTTCTTCTTTGCTCTGGCCAGCGTTCGTCTCTGGCTCCACACTACTTCCCGTTGAGACTGTCTCAGGAGTTTCTCCACCTTGCAAGTCTTATGGCAACCCATCGTCCCCTGCCAAATGGAAAAATAGATGTCAAGCAAAGCCTTGCATCAGTCACATTTCATCTCTTGCTTGGTACAAGCAATAACCTACCATGACAGAACAGTTTGCATGCTTCCCCAAGTGCTTGTCATGGTCAGCAGTGACGGATGATGATCTCCAGCATGTTCAGATTATAAATATCTGTATTCAACAGAGTTACATAATAATGGATTTGGATTATTGTTAGTACACACAGACAGAAAAGATGACACAGCTGCCACAGGAAATGCAAAATGCATAAAACTACACCTCTGTAATTGAAAAGTCGAGTCAATATATTTATATGCATTTCCTCTTATTATATGCACATAGAAAGTGTTAAAGGCTTTAAATATTAACTGTGGAAATCATAAAAAAAATATTAAGCTCAATTTTATTTTAGAGTGTATGCTGCATTAGGCTACAGTTTAAAATTCATGCTTTTCTCAAACTAAAATTGTGATTTACAGCAGCTGTGAACCTTAATGCGACTCCAGACTAAGTACACCCTGAAGTCTAACGGTCATGAGTTACTGCACAGTTTCCACTGTGTCATCTAGACCAGCGTGTTCCAGACCCAGAGTAGACTTATTAGCTGTGGACTTCTCCTTCCCTGACAGCTCCAATTCCAGTTAGACTCTAATATACTAAACGACAGTGCTGTGCAAAAGACTTGAGCCACCTTTGATTTCTTTATTTTTTTCCAGGAAAATGGGAAATAGATGCAGTGATTTATTCAAACATGTGCAAACATACATGGAAATACAATATATAAGACACAAACAAAATTTACATAATTCTAATGAGTTTAAAAATCTGTATTTGGCATGAACACCTTTATTCTTCAGCACAGCCTAAACTCTCTAAATACATTAAACAGTCCTCAGGAAGAGTTTGCAGGTTTTGCAGTACATTCAAAGCTCTTCTTTGGGTGTTTCTGCCTTTTTTTTCTGTCCTCTGTCAAGATGATCCCACACTGCTTTAATAATATTGAAGTGCAGGCTCTGGGGAGGCCAATCCATGGCTGATAGTGTTAAATTGTGTGTTTGTCTATCCAGGTATGCTTTTACCACATTGGCAGAGTATTTGGGGCATATTGTATGGTGGATTAAAATCTAACGGTACTATTATACCTCCATAATTCCATTAATTTTGACCACATCCCCAACACCACTGGCTGAAACACAGCCCTAATTGATGACAGCACCTCCACTGTGGCTGTAGACACTCACTGTCACTCACCTGATCTCCTCTGTACAGTTTAATGATTTGAACTAAAATTTGGATGAATTACTCCTTAAGACCTCTTGCCACTGACTTTGGTTCTTGTGTACTTACCTCTGACTTTTCTCCCTGTTTCTTTTCCTTAATAATGGCTTCTTGACAGCAACCCTTCCACTGAGATCATTTCTGATGAGGCTTCACTGAGCAGCAGATGAATCAACTGAAGGGTCAGAAGCATTGCTCAGGTCCTGTGTCAAATTCTTCCTGCATTTTTAACGCTTTCTTAAAGACATGAATTAGAGAAACTGCTCAGCTGCAGTGGATAACTTTTTAGCCTTGCTACTTTAGGTTTCTGTCTTGGACATGTCCAGCTTCCTCAAATATTTTAAGAACACACTGCATCCAGTGCTGAGACATGCCAAGCTGATTGCTCTTTGGGAATCATGTCGCACTCTTTCTTAAATTTGACGTCATACCAACCCACAGAGCTGGAGTCTTCTAGCCACTCTTGCTTAAGCCAAACTCAAAAAGGTTGCAAAAGCGTACGATATGATCCACGACCCTAACCTAATATTTACAAATGTGTGCAATGATTTGTAACTTTTGAGGACTGACAAATGCAAAGCAATCAAACCACACGTGAAACCATTTTACAAGTGTACGTACATCCAAACCTGAAATACTGGTCGTTTGCGCGCATTTTTTAAGGTCAGCTCGCGAATCAGATAATTTTACCTTTAGAAAACATTTCTGTGCGTACAAATGTCTAAAACTACACGTAACTCTCGCTCGCTTGCTCACAAAACCTTATACGTGCGAACGAATCGCTCGATACGAACAGATCAAGTTTGAGACTAATTTAACGGGGCCAACCTCGCACAGATCCACAAATGTGAGCTGCTTTCAGGTCCCAGTGTAAAACTGGGACATTTGAACTTCAAACACTGTACTTTCTCTCCACGCAGATTAGCAAACACAAAGCTACATGCACTACTAGCAAGGGAGGCTGGTGAAAGAAAATGAAATAGTGCTCCAGCCCTGTTGCATTTGACTAGTAGCATTAAGCTAAGTTGTTCTCCATTTGGCATATTGATTTCTATTTTGACTGATATTTCCAGCTTTCACTCATGGCAGAGGTCAAACCTCACTGCTGTTGTTTTCTTTAATCCCCCTGCACTTTCATCACATCCAGTGGCTAGTGAGCTAACACTATAAATAACACTGAAATTAAATGAGTTTCAACTGTATTCTCAGCAAAACTGACTGTCCATTTAACAACTCCACTTTATCTCACATACCATCACTTCACATAGGTAGTTGATACAACCTATCACACAACTCTGAATTATTCTGGCTTGTTTATAATCCACTCTTACAAAATGTTGATCTCAACACGCCCCTCAAGCTTCACCTTCATCAAAGTCAAGAAAAGTTGGTCTGGTAGTTGAGGATACTTATTCCAGCCAATCGCTACTCATCGTTACAGATCAGTAGGGACTATGATGTAAGTAATGCAAGCACTTAAAATAAATTATTTTATGTGTAAAGTAATACATTTAGCACAGTTGAGGAGACTTGTAAGTATTGCTGTGCCATACTGCAAATTTAGTACAGATACCAAGTAAATACAGGGCCAGTATTGCTGATACCAAGACTTTTGAACTTCGAGCCTATCGCGCTAGTATCAGTCTGATACCAATACCAAGACTGGTATCAATGCTATCGATATTTGATCAAACTCTGCTGGTGAATAACACTGACCACAGCAGAGTAAGAACAGAGTATTACCTTTATTGACAGAAAATTGCAGTAACAGGGCAGTTTAATATATTTCTTTAGCACTCCTGACCAGTGATGGAAGATGATCACCACCTGTGGTGAGTCACTGAGAAGTTTAAATATCTCTTATTTATAGTTCACAAAATGTTCATATTTGTATAATTTCCCTTTCAAACTGACAGATGGCTGCTTACAATTCTCAATCTATTCTGTGGAACGTGGGAGATTTCCCACTAATGACTAACAGTAAACTATTATTCAAAATTTGAAAAGGCACTAACCCAAATAATTAGTCAATGCACAAAATACACTTTGTTATCACTCACCATGCTTTAACATCGACATATTGCCACAGAAATTACTCATCTGAACCAACTGCTGTGACCAAGTTAAATCACAGCTCTTAATGTCCCCTGATTTGACATGTAGGATGAATACTTGGGGGGGGGGGGGAGTCCCAGAGCTCATATTTAAGGACATTCTGTGATATTTCATTCAAAGTACACCTCTGAAAGAGCCTTTGATCTAAGTCAAAGGAGAGAAAAAGAGAGGAAAGGGAAAAAAGACCTTGCCCTCCAGGGACTCACTTCCACTTTCCTAACTAATCTTGTTTGGTTGATTACACAGAAGACAAGTGCTTTGTGCAAAGCACTCATTAGGCCAGAAGTAAACAGCAGCCTCTGTTTCTTTCCGCTTCTTTTAAACAAACTGAACCTCCAAATGTTTGAAGTGTTATTAGAGCAGGCAAAATACCCCTAATTTTGTCTTGAATAGTCAGAGATTTTATTTATTTATTATTTTAAATATCTGGATAGCCCCTGTATATTTAACTAAGAAGTTTTTAAGAAAATAAACAAGGACAGGACTTTTCATTCTGGATTTTTTATTTATTGCATTAGTTAATATCTGTTTTTTCAGTATAAAATACAAAAATCAAGCAAAAAACAAAAAGGTATCAAAATAAAAATGTGTGTTCCTGAAATATTCTTCCAAGAGTCTTACATTACTGCATGACTCTTTTCACAGCAGTATTTCAGTCATCACACTCAGTAGCTGTGACAAATGCACTTAAGGTTAAGGTTTCATATTAAAATGTCAAGAAGGCACATTTACAGTATAACAGTGGATTCTATGTTACTACATGAAATTCCTAAAGGTCTCCTGAGCTGTAGTAGTTTAACATTCACATCACACAAATAACATTATATATACACAACAGGTGAAAAGGATAAAGCACATACTTGAACATGTAAACACAAAGTATGCCGTCAGTGTACAGAGAAGTGAGCTGGTCACATGTTTTGACACTAAAGCAGCAGTTTGATAAAATTGTGACATGCATCAGCTTACCCAATTCAGGGTACACAGCTGGGACATGGTGCCAAACTAGCACTTGGAGAGAGACAGCCATTCATCTACAGTCAGTTAAACAAACCCCACGTGTGTCTGTGGGAGTACCTAGAGATAACATGTGAACTCCACACAGAAAGGCCCCAGCTAGCTGGTAGACCTGAACCCAGGACCTTCTTTCTGCAAGGCAACAGTGCTAACCAGTGCACCACTGTCTGGGCAGTTGTTGTAGCTTTATTAAATTATGATAAAAGAATGATATGCTCTCGTGTCTGTGTTTAATGTGAAGCAGCAGCCAGCAGCTATCCTAGCCTGGGTTAAAAAAAAAGTGTCTATGGCATGTTTATTACTTTAAACATGCAAGTTATACTTAATCCTTTAATCGAACCCTCAACAAGCACCCAAATCATTTCCCAAAATGTCAAACTGTTTCTTCAGCACAAAAAAATCTATTTAACAGCAACATAGAACAACAGTAATCTGCTGTATTGAACAGACGTGCTCTACTTCAGCATAACACAAAGGCCGATGTTGTTGTGTCTATTGTAACTGGTTCTGTGTGTTGACTGTTGCGTCTTTGTTCAGGGCTGATAGCAATTATGATGTTTTACAGTTAAGAAGAATTGATATATTTTTGCAGTGAAAATATAAACCTTGAAACTTTAGAACCACACAAAACAGACTACTGCTGGACCACTACTCTGTGACCTAGAGCAATGTCCCAATCACATCCGATTAGTTACATGCATATAACAAACAATCAAAACTAAAGGCTATTCTGGCACAGTAAAGTACACACAGACTGGAGCTGACCAGTAGCTAGATGAGCTGTGTTTTGAAGGTAGAATAGCAGATATCCTTGAAGTGGTACATCCCACAATCTTACAACCTACTTCTGTTATGACAAGTATGCCCACCTCTATTCCAGTTTTATTGAATTCAGTCTTCATCCTTAAAACTCATCAAAAATAGGAACAAATTTCAGAGTAATTTCAGGCTCACCAATTTGCAAGACCAATTATGGAACAATTTCAGAATAAAGAATGCTTTATTGTTTCATAAATTTTTTTCAGCTTAAACATTTGATATGTTTTCTGTGTTCTATAGTAATGAAATATGAGGATTTGCTTTTGAATAATTACATTCTGCTTTTATTTTTACATTTTATCCCAACTTAAATTTTAAAAATATATTTTGTCTCTTTATCATCAAATATAAGCACCATGTTTTCACTAAGGCATGAAACTGGCAACTGAGGCCATTAACTCCAAAGGAAAGTGTTAAGGAGCCGAGGAATATTTTCCCCACCAAGATCTGTTGCACTGGACTCTGCTGACCACGAGAAGGAATTCATGCTTCTAATTGGACAGACACGCCCTAACTGCCATAAAACAGTAACAATTAATACTTTAAGATGTTGTCTTTAGTGAGTGATTAAATTGCTAAAAAAGCGAAAAATTAAAATAAAATAAAAAAACATTGAAGAATAGCAGGGGTACTGGGAAGATGAGACAAACAGATCTATATCTATATACACATCTGCTGCTAAGCTTTAGGCTTTGATTATTTTTTCTTTTAATTAAGAAAAGGTATTAATTAACACCAACACTTGTGTCCATCATGTAAATATGCCAGATCTGCTTTTTTCATATGTAGTGAAGTGATGTAAACATTAAAACTTTCTTTTACCGTAAAAATGTATCAATTCCAAATATCAGCTGTCAATTGGTTGTTATCAGGAGTCATTGTTTTTTTTAAAAATAATAACAATAATAGGGGAAAAGTTCTGCTCAAGACATCCGTCCTGCTGGGTAGAGGCTGACAGTCCTATTATGAAGTTTGTAAAAGTTTCATCACTTCTGACTGCTGTGGAACTGCACACGATGGAATTCATTACTCAAAGACTCCGACTATTATGATGAGTAAAAGTATGAAACCTCCACACATGGCAAGGTAGAGAAGCTTCTGTCAAAACAGGAGAAAGGAGTAGTCAGAGGAACTGGCTGCATATGAGAAACCGCAGATCCAGTGAAGCATTCGGCAGATGAACATAATATATAAAATAGATTCATAAATTAAGAGATGGATGTTTGGCTCAAGAAAAGGAAGTTGTGGGTGTGGAAGTGTTGTTACCTCACAGCAGGTCTCATGCAGGGGGTTTGGTTAGTCCGACAGACAGGCCGACAATTAGTGCAATAACAGCAAGCAGGATCAACAGAGCAAAGGCAAGAATAATGTATTTCTGGCAAGTGAAGAGGAAGACGGTGTTATTTAAAGTTCATGAATGAAAAGAAATGCTGCTTAGACCACGATCTTATATCAAATTTACCTTTACAAAGATTTATATTTTTTAAATTGCATCAAGAAAGAACCAGAAAGGAGCACATACCCTCCGGGATTTCTTCTGGTACCTGACTGCTTTTTTGGTCTCTTCCTTTGCACGACAAATGTATTCAGCTGCATTAGAGACGTTCTTCTCAATGTTGTTAACCATATCCCCCTGTAAATGAATGCAGATGCTTTTATTTATGGCCGGGATGTCAAACCTATTTCACATCCTGGATCACATACAGGCCACTTTGATCTTAAGCAGTAATTTCTATAGTAGTGGAAAAACAGGAACTTTATGTCCTTTAATTTTGTAAATAGTGAATGACAGTTTGGGGGGGTACACCTCCTTGCTGGACAAGTCTTAGTGGCCACAAGCCTTATGTTTTACACCTCTGATTTGATACTGGTATTTGTGCTATGAGCTCCATTCTAATATACCTAGTAGACAATATTAGAAACAAGTTTTAAAAGAAAAATCAACAGATCTGCTTGTGAAAGTTTCCACTCAGATGAGGCTCTTACCTGAGTTTCTACCAGCATTGCCATGTCCATGAACATCGCATGGAGCTCCCTGATGCTCGTCTCCAAGCGCATGATGTCCTGGTGTCGTGACTCTATCTCGTTCACGGCTTGCCGTGTGATTTGGGAATCAGAAATGATCTGAGGGAGAAAGATTTAATACCTTCAAAAATCCATCCAAAACCACCCCATCGGCACACAACCCCAACTGCAAAAAAGATTTACTCATCAGCCACTAGATGGCAGTCGTGGCATTTTACCAAGCAAGCACATTAATGCTGGAGAAACCGTACATCAGAGGTGAAGATGGATGGATTTCCACTTTCTAACATGTCTTCTAGTTCTTCATTGGTGGTCACTCTTCCAGCTAGAATTAAACAAATAAACAAAGAATTCAAAATTGTCTGGCAGTTTTATTTGATTCATAAGTTTTGGCACTCCTAACAAAAGTGACTGTTTTGGACCATGTGTATTTGCTCCCACCCATGAAAGTAATATGCCTTCATTTGATGTCATTATGGAACTGAGGAAGAATCCCTCTGAATATATTTTATTTCTTTTGCCCCATCTCTGCCTGCTGCAGCTGTCAGTGGATTCATGCCAAAGGGTTGCATAAGAGGTACCGAAATCTACAAACCCCCCCCCCAAAGCTCCTGAAACAATCTCTACAAACAGAGGGCTTTCTTTTACAGCAACCATGCCTCCTGTTGTAAAGTACTCTCCCTGGAGAGAGAGAGACCGCTGTGCAGGTGCTTACTGTATATCGCACACCTTTATCGGTGGCTGTTCCTCAGAGAGACACTCAAAGCAAAACACACCACGCGCTCAGCTCATCGCTACACATCAAGGCTTTTACTTGTGAACGGTGTCAGTTATTGGTGTTTGGCGACAGCACAAACTGAGTCTGGTCAAAGACAGGTGAACTACTGTTGCACAGGCCGCTGAGTGCTCTGCTCGTATCCCGGGCAACGCAAACACAGAGAGGCGTCTCCAGTATCAGGCTCGCCCGTCTGCAGAACTAGAGCCTCTCATTAATGCCGGCCGCAGGGACTGGCTCTGGGAGTCAACCCTTTTTTATTTTTTGCTTTTCACTATTGTTACTCACATATACTTAATACAATGGATCTGCCTGTTTGTTACAGGGATACTGAACAGCGAGGACTTAACACAATAAGCAGAAAGCAAATTACAAATCTGGAGTTATAACAAATATGAATCTTATTGTACCTAAACAATCATTTCTATCTGATATAGAATATTTGTTAATGAGACTACGTTATATGTTGCTAATACGGGAACCATTTTTAGTACATTTCTTTCCAAAACACTGGAAATTTATTGTCTGGGCGTTGCAGAAACCCTATACTATTGCTCTTCTCTGTTTATCAGCACTAAGGCTGGTGTCCAGAGAAGCAGAGAGGAAGCTGGTGCGGTCTGTTTCCTGGATCCTGCCCTAACACAGCTTGAGGGTTTTACTTCTTTTGTCGCCCTTTTAGCACTACTTTTTTAAATTTGTCAAAAGAATTGAAAGTGTAATTAATTTCAAGTCCTGTATGGTCTTCCATTGGTAGTTAATGTAGCCCATTATTCCTGGGCTTATTCAGATACAGGAGTACAATTATTTGTCACTCACTTATCTCCAGCTGTCTCTGGATTCTTCCTTTGCTTCTTTCCCTAAAGGACACTTGAGTCTCGTTGTACTGGGTCATGACCTCCACAAACTTCCTGGAGAGCACAGTGTGCTGAGGACAAGTCAAAACACAGGGACACAAAGTGATAATGTGCTGCAGGCTTTCCAGACTTCTGCTTATCCAGCTCAGGGTTGCCTATCCCAGCTGTTTTAAGGGGAGCGGCAGAGTAATCTGCCACAGAGGTAACACATATAGTGAAAACCATTCACCCTTATGTTCACACCTGCAGCCCATTTAGAAACAGTCCATCTAACCCAGTGCATTTCTTTGGACTGTGGGAGGCCAGAGTACCCAGACCGGATTTAAATCCAGCTCTCTCTTGCTGTGAGGCAACACGGTTAACAGCTGGACCATCATGTCACCCTGCAAAGTTTTAAGACTTAATACCTTATAATTCAGAAGTACAAGATACAAAGTACACGTTGGAAGTGTTGGAAGGTTATGATACAGTTTTTGCTCTTAAACTAGAGAAATATACCATCAACAAAATACAGAAGTAAAGCTGAGAGCTGGATAGTCAGAAGTTATTTTGTCTGGATTTATTTATAATAAAAACAAAACAGCTTTTATCTGTATGAAGTTCTGCATACAGCTGACAGAGTAGTGCTTGGGTCGTCGTGTGATCAGGTATGTGATAAGTGTGCGTGTGTGAGGAGATCGTGACCTGTGTTTTCTGGATCCTGAAGTCTACGGAGGCCCTGTTAGCAGCATCGTCTTTGGGCATGCTCAGCTCAATGGCTGTGAAAAAAAAAGTAAAAATGACATTGTTACACAATTTGAAACACATGAAAGAAATGTGGACGACAGCTGAACTCACATTTTAGTTTGGTTCGCACCACATTGGCATTCCCTTTGATATCATTGGTGAGTGCAGCCAGCTGATCCTTTGTCCCTTCGCACACAAACAGGAGATGTGTTAGATTTGAGTTTGTTTAGAAGAAAAGTCGTCATCCAGGTAATCCAAATATTTGATCTGCTCTGATTTCAGCTGGTCACTTGGCAACGACCCCGAGGCAATAATGGAGAGGTTACAAAATAAAGGACAATTTCCATGTCATGGACACTGTTATGAACTACATTAACTGATTCCATGGCAAAGTAAACTGAGTTATCCTGTGACCAGATTTTCCACTCACACAGTAAAGAAGGCTAGACACTGATTCGGATCTAATTAAAGGATCAGTCATAATTTAAAACCATTTGGAATTTGTAGAAATTCTTTTTTAGTAAAACAGCATGTTTAAATCCCTGATTAAGTCCTGAATCTCACAGTAGTTTGTCAGGTTTGATGCAAATTTGAGTGCTACTTCCTTCACAGGTTTCCGGTCTGCCGGCCATTCATCGCAACTAAGGAAGGAAGACATCTGAAGCACGTTGACTCTGTGCCCAAAAAGACTACTTCCATCCATGCATTTCTAAAAATAAAGCAATAAAAAAAACCTAAAGGATGTTAACATCCTAAACGACCCACACTTACTGTCATCTGTGTTGGGTGCCGACAGGATCATGCTGTGGATCTTCCTCACTTCTTCCACTTGTATGGAGATCTTATCGATGACTCCTCTGACTTCTTCCACCTACACCAGCCGATAAATAAGCAAAGAATCCATCAGTGTCCTCAATTATTATTGCTTTTAGTCTTAATACACATTCTGGAAGTCACAGTAGTACACACCCTTCTGAAAAAGCTATCCATGAATCCATCTTGGTTAACTGTAACTGCAACATCCTCTTCTGTTTGTGAAGCGGCCTACGAGGATGAAAATGTGTTTGAGTGACCTTTTTTTTTAATGCCGCCAGGCTATTTCATGTCACGATCCACGAAGTTGAAGCTAAAACAAAAACACTTACAGCGGTCAGTTCAGCCAGTCGATCCTTCATCACACCGGTCAGCTCGTCTCCCGCTCAGCTAGTTGTAAAGCATATGCTGGCTCTATCCTGTACATCTCCATGTGGAGAGGAACATTGCCGCGCAGTCGGGTCCAGGTGGCTAATAAAAATAGATTTAGTTTAATCTCTGAGATCCAGGCCCACGAGGTTGTGAGATGACAGTCGCAGAAATAGGAAGTCAGTGCCACAGGTCGAGCTTTGTTTGATCAAAACTGGGTCCAAGACACAACTCAGAAATAAACCCAGAAGGGGCTGTTCCTGTTTCAACTCTGCCGATATTCCCCGCTCAACAAGTGCATCGGATCCGTAATAGATCCACAGTAATATCCCTCTCCCCGGGATACGCCTCTCTCTCTCTCTCTCTCTCTCTCTGTCCCTCTCTGTGAGGTCTCTCTCTCTCTCTCTCAGATGACGTTGATGGAGAATCTGGTCCTCCCTTAATCGCATTTGAACTTTATGATAAATAAACTAAATGGCTGCAATCATATTTCAAAAGGGCTGAACTTGGTAGAACTATTACACAAATCTGAAACTATTTGAGGTACCATTGTCAGACTTTAATCTTTTGTGGCATTTCTGAGTTTATTGTAAATCGATTTTTTTAATATCAATTTGTTTTCTTTATTTAATTTGTTTTAGACAGCAACAACAGTTTGCGGTTACATGAAAAGGTTTTTTATAAATAATATATAAGCGCTGCTGGATGGCCGCTAAGCTATTATTCACCTGGCCACACAGTGGCGCTGTTTACCCGCGTAAATCGACTTTTGGAGCCTTCGACGGGACTCCTGATGACTTCCCCATATGTGGATGTCATCCAAACTCTAAATGCCCAACTCTCATTACGCATTTCACAAACCGAAATTACCGAGCCAAAAGTCAAACAAGGGCCCACTTCTCATCTGACAACAACATAGGTCTTGTTTTATGTTTCCACTTGGAGTGCTTTGAGTTCTTCTTTAATACTGATCTTATTTACAGAACTTTCATACTTTAGTGTGTGTGTGTGTGTGTGTGTGTGTGTGTGTGTGTGTGTGTGTGTGTGTGTGTGTGTGTGTGTGTGTGTGTGTGTGTGTGTTGTTTAACTGTAACTCAATTTGTTTTTAAAAGGGGTTTCTGCTCCTTTCCCACATATCTAGGCATATCTGTGCAACTTCGCAGATAGCACTCAGCGTATTCCTATTATTCCTAGAAAGGTTTTGCATGCTGTTTGTGTAGCTACTCAGTCATCCAGGTTATTGTAGTCTTCAGAGCTTGAAAAGAAAGAAAAAAGCTAGACAACGCGACTCTCCACCAGTTGTCGGAAGAAGCTTGCTCGAAACGTCTTTAAAATCGTATGCTATTTACAAATATTTTGAATACAAACTCAGATGTGCATCTGTGGATCACACGGTGCACACCCTGATCTCACTCCCCGTGCAATCTCCAATTACGCACAAGTAACGCCTTTTACGCACAAACTTTACCGCCCCTTCTTAGAAGATCCAAAGAAAATGACTTCACGTTTTGCAATTCCCACGTTCAGTCCAGCAGCAGCCCAGCACAGCTCAGCGGAGCTCCTGTACTCCTTGAGGCTCCCAGATGCAGGCAGAGAAATTCTAAGAAAACGGCTTTTTAAATTTTCGGATAAATATTAAGGATTACAATTTTCTGGAGTTGGGCTTCAGTTTTTATCATGAAAGGACAACTTCTGAAGTTTTTCGGCCTCATGCCACAACTCTAAATTGAATGCTTTATTGAGTCAGTGCTTCTATTTATTTTCTTTGGGTATTTCTAACCTTGGACAAATGGACTGATCCGAAGTTTTATTTTTATTCTATTGGTACAATGAGCGGTGCTTATTGGATTCATCTTCACCCGTGGAATTAAGTTGTTTCAGAGATTTAATGTTATATTTTGCAGAGACTATGGCATTTTGTTTGCGGATTCGCATTTTTACAGCTTTTGTCTCCTTTATTAAGGTAAACTTAAAAAAGGCACATCATGATGAAAATGCCTAGCAATTCCTCTCATGTAGCAGAACGAACTGTGCACTGCAGACTTTATAAGTTATTTTTAATTTCTTAACAGGTTTATGCTCAAGTGGCGCAAGCTCAGAAGCATCCAGGTAGTAAGACATTTCTGGACTGACAATTTTCCTGTGTTTCCAGTTGCTAGATTAAAAATGAAAAAAGAAAGAAAGAAATAATTTGTAAGATCCTGTTTTACCATCTGCTAATTTCCATGCCAGAGGATGTTATTGCTTTGTTTACTTCTTCTGCTTAATCAAAATAGTCTGCTTCATAAACAACTTTTTTCCAGTTGTTTGCATCATTATTATCATCACTGTCTTTTTAATCCACCCCAAACCCAAAATGTAGTTCTGGGAAAATAAATTCTGATTAATGAGGCAGTGCTTGATTGGATGAAAAGCCCTTTCTGGATGCCTGTTTATGCTTGACTTGTCCATCCAGGCCTGGAGGTATTGGACACGGCCTCGCATTACTGGCCGCTGGATGCAGTGGAAGGAATCCATGAACTGTGGGATCATAATGGAAACAGATCAGGTTATATTAACGGAAGCAACATAAGTATGTGAATATGAAAACACCTGTTCGATTTAAATGTATTTTTACCACCCATCTTCCAGCCAAAGCTATATGATTTTGATTTTAATGCCAGATTTATGAGTGAAATTACAGTCAATTAAAAAAAAATAGGATTTAAAAATGCTGCAGTACATCGTTTACAAAAATCTATAGTTTGGAGATGACATTTGCCTAATTTTTAATTAAATATCATTTGCAGCAGTGTTGTAGATTCCTCATTCAGTGAAAGATTAAAGTTAAAGAGGGATCGGGTATAGACTTGGGCATGATGTGTGAAGTCACACTGAGTTTTCTTTGACCACTGCCACCTCGCACGCTGGTCACCATCACTCTGTCTCATACCTGTGCATCACGTCCCTCCCATTGCTTTCCTTTCACTGTTCTGTCTTCTGTTTTTTTGTCCGTATTGGTGTGAATCACTTTTTTTTTGTCTCTGTTGTTTTTGTCCAGCTATCAGAATCCACAACCACACTGTGCTCCCTTCTTCCCATAATTCTTCCTATGTGTACAATGACTCTGCCTACACTAACATTTCTGCAATACTAGGTGAGGATCCATCACTTTTCCTCTCACTGAAAATCATTTGTGCATCACCCACTGCCTTCTGTTGTTCCCTCTGTATTGCCACACGGTTGAGCTGAGCCCTCCACACTTTTCTCCCCATTCAGTCTTCGGTTCTTGCAGACTGAAATGAGGACTTCTTGGTATGTTGATGATAAGGGATTGTTCTTTAACATTAAATAAACCTGAAGTCAAGTAGGAGACTTATTGACTGGCTTCTGACATGAGATGCAAGTAAAGCTGCAAAATCTTTATGTTCATCATGCAAAACAGCGTGTGGTTAGATGACTATAAAGTCACTTAAACGGTTACAACACCTTCCTGTTTTTAAATGAAATTTTTCCTCTAAATTGTGCTTTTCCCAGACATTGTTGAAGGAATGGTCAACAAGGGCATCTTTCTGAATGGAGATAACGGTGGCACCTTTCTTCACTTTGGAAACTACCAGAACACGTGCATTAGTGACCCTAATTTATGTGGTCCTGAGGGTGAGTGCACTGCACTTAATCTATAATTGAACAAGTTATCGTTTAGCTTGTAAAACTGTTCAGTTCCTGTACTGACGGCTGCTGGGTTTTCATCATCCTCTAGGCATTACCTTCTCCTTTTTTTGGAAAAACCACGAGTCAGCCTCCCGCTTTGCTGTCGCTTCTGGAGGAAAAGTTATCTCCAATGGCTTCTCAGTCTACACAAACCCTTTAGGAGGATATGTGGAGTTTTACACTCGTAGCAACAAGCACAGATGGCGGGCCAACATCGACGTTCCAGGTACGCTTAATACATTTCCTTTCACATAGTTACATTTCCCACAAGGAATCTATTTTGGTCTTGAACACACCATAAACTAATGGTTATATAATTGCATTCATGACTTTGTTAACTGAGACCAGATGTAACTACGGACAGTTGATTTGACAAAGATGGGGGTAGATTTCTCAAATCTTTTGCTGTAGCACTAAACATACAATTTTTTGGAGATGGCAGACAACATGTGCAAAATAATGTTCGGTGTTTAGTTTTGGTGTCAAGTTAGATGAGATATGAAACACAATAAAAGTCAGAGTGTGACCAATATTTTGAATTAATTTCTGAAAATGAAATTACTTTCTTTTCTTTTTTTTCATGAGATGGGCTGATACTGTAAACAGTTGACAAAATGAAATAAACCATGTGAGATTCAACATTACGTGAAACTTTTACCAATCGCTATTCTCTTCTCAAATGACTTGTGTCATCCTTGTTTTTCCTGCAGTTACTCAAGGTCTTGGTCGTAACTCAATTTTGATGCTAGTGTTCGGTTATAAAGATCCAAACGTCATCTGGTTCTCATACAATGACATGTTGAGCCTTGGGGACATAATGTCAAAATATGTCACTTCTCTTTCTTCTGATTTGGGAGAAAAGGTTTTTGTGGGTGAATGAGTAAGACTCGAGGGCCTGTGTGACCCAGTGTGTGATTGTAAGGTGAAAGTTAATAATATAAAAATGTACATTTAGAAGTGAATGAGAGACTTGCAAGCTGAGCTTGGTCTTTGGTACATCCAGTACTGCTTATATTGCAACCACAAATGACATGTGTTTTGGTGGTTTTGGCTGTCTGGCATGTGTGACGGGGAAGGCATTGTCTTTTGGGACTTCTCTATTGTTTATTAATTTCTCTGTTCTTGTGATGCACAATTCATTGTAAATATTGGCTGGAGTTTTTGGTTTGTGCAAACCATAAAATCTAGCATCTGGAACTGAAGGAGTAATAAATTACTAAATCAGTCAAAAGATTAAGCTCGATTAATTAATGGAAAAATCAAACATTTTAGTTGACAGAGTTAATTCAATTCAGTTCTGCTTTATTTATAAAGTGCCAAATCACAACAACAGTCCCCTCAAGGCGCTTAATGTTAGTTGAGTTTTGGTTCTTCGCTTAAGACAGCGCCATCAGCTGGTCAAAATGTAAAATTGTGTAGTGTTCTTGCTATTCTAACTATTCTTGCTAAACTAACCCAGCATCTTTCTGAACTTAATAGGCTATCTCACAAAAGCCATGTATCTATGTTCAGCCTCACATAGCTGTTAGCACGGCTAGGAACTTGTGTTTAAGACACACACAAATTCTATTCAGTTCAAGCCAATATTGTTTTTATATTCTCGGGTAGTAGAACAGGTCACCTACAATCTGGAAGGCTTGCGGGTCGATCCCTGGCTGCTCTCCGATGCATCCATGAGTTCAAATTTGCAAAGCACCTGGTGACAGCGGGAATGAAAAACTCCCTTTTAACAGGAAGAAAGCTTGAGCAGAACCAGGTGCAATGAGGGACAGCTATCTGCTGTGACTGGTTTGGGATGAGGGGAGGGAGACGGGCAAAAAGACACAATTTAAAAAACAAATATTAAATTTAAAAAGCTAGAACCAGCAAATATCAGTGTGAGTTTCATTTGATGAAAGCTACTGTGCATTGAGAACACGTCATCGTTTACTTTCTGGGTTAAACCAAGCATGAAACATGGTGTCTGCAATATCAGTCGCTTTAAAAAGGCGACCAATGACTGAAAACATTTGCAACACCACACACTCAGTGTATTTTCCCGCTAAACGTATTCACACATGAAAAGCTACAATACCTAAAACATTATAAAGAAATCCCAACAATCAGGTAATCCCCTGTGAGCAAGCACTTGGCAACAATGGGAAAGAAAAAACTTCCTTTAAACAGGAAGAAAGTTCTGGCAGAATCAGACTCAGGGAGGGGTGGATTCAATTCTTCAACAATTGAGCGTTTCTTTCATTTTATGTTTACGTTATTAGGGCCATACTGGACCCACATCCTCTTTACATGGACTAAGAAAGATGGCCTGAAGGTCTACATCAATGCGACCCTAACTGCTGAGAACAAAAACGGAAGCATCTCAGAGGAAACCTATGGAGACCCCTACCCTGACCTCGTCATTGGAACTGCCAACAATAAGGGATATAGTCACTATGTAACAGGAGCCTTTGATGAATTCGTCATCTGGGAAAGGGCCCTTTCACCTGAGAACATCTCACTCTACTACAATGCAACTATAGGTAGGACCTGTCTACTATTAAAAAAAACCTCCTGACATTTTTGAAGATGCTGATTTATTAAAATGCTTCCTCCCTTTTGGCTTTTCTCTGAGGAAATCATGGGTTAAAAAGCAATTTCCGTCTTTATCCATGCTACATTCCATCCACAGAATTCATGCTTAACAGAAGCACATCAAACCATGCAAATATAGCCTGCCTCACTGTCAAATGGCTCTTCTTGCAGAAACCATTTTCATGACCTTCAAGTGCCATGGCTTCCATAGTTTTGCCTTATAAGTATTTATAAGAGTGCAAAGACCTGAGTTGAGATGCAGGGGCCAATCATTTTAATATAATGTGACAAGTTACAACACGCTAGGACAAAACACCCAGAAGCTTTTCTGTTTTTGTTCAGTAGAGAGCCATAAAAGGACACAAAATGGCATTTATGAGAATGTAGAAAAAAATGAACATTCTGCTTTGTGGCGCTTTATATTGTAAGGTAAAAACTTACAATATGAAAACAGAGAAAACCACAACAATGAGCTTTGGCAACATTGGGAAGGAAAACCTCCCTTTTAACGGGAAGAAACCTCTAGCAGAATCAGCTGGGGATGAGGGGAGGAAGACAGGATAGACTTTCTGTGGAAGAGAGCAAGAGATTAATAATAACTATATTACAGTATATAGTTATGATTATATTTTCTAATATAAGATATTAGAAAATTTCATTTTAATCTGAAAAATATTCGACACTTAATGAAATGTACCTTTTTAGCTGAGCGGTTAAAGCATTTTTGGTTGCAGATAAGTCTTACCGATCAGTAAAGTTGAACTCCTCTTGTGTATGGTGTTGATATATAAAGACTGCTACAGAGAATTATTTTGTGGTCACGATAAAGCCAGAGAGTCTTGATTTCTTTATTACCCGACAAGAAGAGCCTGACTGTTGTGGTTACAGAGAAATATTTTTACCTCTGCAGAACATGCATATAAAATGCTGTATTGAACTAAAGAAGAGCTGACTAATATGTCTAATGTACATCCATATATGGTGTTTTTCTGGTAGTGGCTTAGAGCTGTTTTTATTAAATGACAGCAAATATATAAAATGTGTTTGAGCCCGGTACAGAAATTAGTGGCAGACTATTATGTGGTGGAGTATCCCACTTTTGCGGAGGCTGTAAAATACCTCCTCTCATGACCGGGCATTACACTCACACTGTAAGCTTGAAGGTGATAAAATCCAGCCACACTACTGCAGCCTGACCCAGCTGCATTCAACAAAGGACCTAAAAAAAAGTCACAAAAAGGCAAGGCTAGACTAAACCATGATTAAAGAGAGGAGTGATGCTAAGCTATACCGTGTCCTGTTTCAACCCTTTGTATTGTCTTTTCTAGCTTGGGACATGGTTTCTAAAACAACACCTAGAATCTCCAAGGAAGTGATCTCAACTACGCCAATGGCCGTAAGTGTCTCAGGGTTTCTTTGAACAATAAAAGCATAGTAGAGGGGACAGTAGAGGAGGGTCTCGCCACAGAACACCAGTGAAAACTAAAGCCCTAAAAAATTGGTTTTATATCATTAAACAAATTAGATTATTTTTGTAACAGAGAATGACTGAGCACTCAGTATCTTGTTAGCTGTACAGAAGGTAATTTTAGCTCCTTGTTAGCAAACTACATTTGTTAGCTACTCACAGTTTGAAACCCCAAGAGCTACAAATCCATGGGCTTCAGTTAGCATGCTAAATGTTAAAGTTCATGATAACACAATTAGAAAAATGCTGTATGTCTTTTTGGAAGGACTGCCAGGAGAAAGCCTCTTCTCTTAAAAAAAAAAAAGAAAAAAAAATCATGGCGGCTTGTCTTTGGTTTGCAAAGCTGCAAACTAATCATAAGACTTCTGGAACAGTATCCTTTAGATAGATAAGATAAAAGTGGAGTTGTTTGGGCAAAATGCCCAGCGAGACGTTTGGCAAAAACCAAAGCATATCAGCACAAACACCTCATACCAATTGGCAAACACAGTGTTGGAGGGGTGATGATTTGTGCTTGTTTTGCAGCCAAAGGACCGGAGTGCCTTGCAATTTTTTTAGTTGACCATGAACTTCTCTGTATACCAAAGTGTTCTAGAGTCAAATTTGAGGCTAACTGTTCGACAGAAGCTTTACCCGAAATGGATCGTGCAACAGGATTACAAGCACAGCAGCAAATGTACAACAGAATGGCTGAAAAGAAAAGATTGACAAATACTGTACAACGGTAATTTCTCAGTTTTGGTATAGATTAGGATTAATTTATTGGATGTTAAAAATATAGTACTCTTACAATGTGTGGGTGATGAAACCCCATCTCTGTACCTCAACATCATTGGAAACTATTACCAGAGCGTCTTTGAGCCAAAACACATATGAAAGTCAATAAAGAAGTAACAATGAAGGACTTTTAGTTGAATGCACACAAAGAGTTTATTTCCTGTTGAGGCATTTTTTTTCTTTTAAAGACAAATGGAAAAAAGCAAATAGATAACACATGTGAATAGAAGCAACCTTTTTATCGAAAGGCTTTGTTTGTAGGAAACAACTAAAGAAATAGAAGATGGTAGGCAGAGTCAGTCAACAGTGCACACTACAGCGCACTCCTTGTTGGGCACTAATCTGAAAAAGACCAATGCCGAAACTCTGGTCCAAAGAGTTTTCTCTAAATTCAAGCTATCAGTCACTAAACATCCTGTGTATACTGGAACTCGCTGCTCCTGGCAGTAAACTTCATTTGATGCCCGATGTGCTGTCTCCCCAGAGAGCCGCTGATATGAGTCCCCCTGTCATCAGCAGTCTCCAGGAGGAGCTCCGACCCACAGACTTCTTGCCAGTGCAGAGTTTCCTGAAGACGCTGCCCAATGGAACCATTTCTCGTGATACTGCGAACAACCTCACACAGGTCTTGAAACACAGTCCAAAACACATGTTGCTGTTGCAAAACCAATTCATACACACAGATACAATACCCACCCATGCGCATATGATGCAACAATTCTATGATGTTCATTTTCTTCCACCCAGGGTTTGCTCAAAAGTGTGGAAGAAGTGCTGTCTTTTCCTGGACTGACAGAGGTAAATGGGTTCACTCTGTAGTTGTGCAGTATCCAAACATGACGAAATGTAACGTATGCAATGTGGCGAATACGTTAATGTAACACACCGAGGATATCTGGATGTTTAAAACTGCGTAACTGACTATAAAGATTTTTGCTTCCTCCACTGTGCAATTGTTATGGCCAAATCACAAACACAAGAGAGCGGTTTCAGTACACTGGGTGTTCAGAACAACCTTGCTTGTTTTTGTAAGAGCAAGCTGAAACAGATGTTCACATCAAACTTGGACAGTAGATACAGTGTAGTGAGTGAGTTTGAGCCAACCGAATTATCAAGTTTTTGTCAGGTTTTTTGTCAGGTTTACAGTGTAACTCTAGACGGTGACACTATCACCTGTTTTTATACTGTGAGCAGTACTCTCCGTGACAAACAACAAAATCAGAAACAGTGAATCAGTTGTCAACTTTTTCTCGTTGGGTCATTGTTCTCTAGCAGCAGTCCACCCCTGTGGTCAGCGGACTGGTCAAGACAGTGGACAGAGTGATGGAACATGTAGTGACTAACCTGGAGGACAGCCCGAACTCTCTCATCTCCCTGGATGGAACATCTTTTGTTGCAGGTCAGTAAAGTGTCAGGTTCTCCATAAAGTAAGTCATTGTTTGTAGCTTTTGCGGACTCCAAGCCTCAAGTTGACATCATTAGTTTTGTAATCACGTCAGGACAACATTTGTTCAGAGAAGCACAAGTTAAGCTTCTCCACTTTTCCTCTCCTGAGTTTTTTCCTCATTTTTTATTACTGTCTCTCTCCCAAGGGGTTGTTTGATGTTTGTGATTCCCCCCCGACAAAGCAAATCGGTCTTGTTACTTGCTTGTCACTTTGTTTTTCTCAACAGTTCTCCCTTTTCTTAACCTCTGACCTCCACAGATTACTCTCTGATGAAACTCCCACAGAATTTTGAGCTGTCACATTACCGCTTCCCCACAGAAGGCAAGAGCTACATCTCTGTGCCTGGAGAGGCGTTCGCAATGGAGTGTAAGTACTAGCACTACAGCCTCTGCATGTTCACTGACAGGTGCTCATCGACGTGCAAGGAGAAACTTTCGGAGGATTCTTTGCATAGACAGACCAGTAGCTGGGTTTGAGTGTGAATACCTCACATTAGCCGTGCACTGATTCTGCCAAGAGAAAATTGTCCAGCTGGGAGACTCTTGTTACCGGACGGTAATTTATTATCGTAAGATTTAGGACTACTAACATGGCATACAGTTAAGGACAGGAGTGCCATGAGAGCTTTTGTGTGGCTTTATGGTGTACTGTAGAAACCCAGCTATGACTTTAATGTTGGCAGTTACCCTTTTATTCAGAACAGAAAGAATGAGAGAGAGCGCACTTTTTCTCCACTTTCCTCCACCGTTAAAAGGAATGGATCCACGTAGTGGTGCAAGGGAGAGCAGTAATTACAGTGGGCATTAAAACTCTGTTTGTTTGACTTTGTGTTTAGGTCAGATTCCCTTGGCTCCACCTGGCTCTCGCATGCACTGAGTTGCCATACAGAACGAACTCTTAATAATTAGTTAAAGGGCTATTATCAGAAGTGGAATACATGTTATTGCTTAACACATTAGAGCCAGGAACAAATTAACTCTGAATACCTGGCTGCCCATAGTGCTCCAAGGACAGATTTTATATTCTAATTAAGAACAGAAAATGCTGCATATTTTGCGTTTTGTTTTTTCTTGTTCTCTCGCTCTTCTGTAGGAGAGTTGTACAAGTGTACTGGCCCAGTCTCTGCTGAGGCTCACTGGGATGCATTCTGTTGTAATATATATATGTATTCCACTACAGATTACAGAATACATGGCCCAAAATGTAGTTTGAAGCATATTCTTAACTTGATGTGAGTAACGTATTCTGATGCTGTGTGAATTATTACTATTACTGAAGGCTACTTGCCGCCGAGCTAACATTGTTAGCTAGCGTTACCTGAGTTCATAGAGCGCAGACTGTAGACTTGATGGATAGCATTAACAACCTGCTAGCTGCAAACGATCACATGCAGTTCTGAAAACAATACCAGCTAGATTTTTAAATCTTAATATAAAATGAGTAACATTAGGGTGGACTTTAGGTAAGGCTGCACTTTTTGCAGTGATCTCGCATAGAAAACTTTCTGTATCAGTAATATGTTTTCTTTTTGTCTGCTTTCAAAACTGCACACGATTATTTGCAGCTAGCAGGTTGTAATGCAGCTTTCAGTAATAGTAATACATCACACAGCAATGGTACATCGCAGATACTGAAGTGGCACATAACCCAGGTAGCTACTACAACTAAAACAAGATAGCTGCAGTAGGCTAACCTTAGTTTTTAAAAAAGAACTTACTCCCAGATGTTTCTTTAGGTTGGAGTCTTTTGAAGATGAGAGCAGCTTGGTTGCTGACAAACAGAGTTTGCATTGCGCAGTCAGATTTCCGGTCAGAGCCTCTTATTGCGTTTTTTGTTTGGGTTTCCACTGGCGTGAAATTACCAAAATTAGAGAGGAGATAGAGAGGAGATAGCCTAACATATGAAACAGAAAAAGACCACCATGTAATCCATTGATTTTAACAAAGTAACTGTATTTCCAATTATCACCTATTTAAGCAGTAACTGTAACGGAATACCGTTACTCATATTTTGTATTTTAAATACGTAACGCCGGTACATGTATTCCCCAACACTGGATGGATTATATATTTATTAACAGTTTTCTGTTGCGTATCCATATTGTTTGACATCTGCTTTTGTTGTTCTAGAGCAGTTCCCAAGTGAAAGGCCTTTGAAAGGAGGAACAGGGCCATTAAGCATTTCCTCCAATTTCATTGTTTATCTTAAAGTATTAAGGTGGGACCGAGCTGAACGATAGGTCAAGTCAGGGGTGGGGGAGCAGACCCCCAGCTCTCCTGGTGAAGTCATTTAGACATTTCACAAGCTTTCCAACATCCACATGGGTTTGCGGCAGTCTTGCTTTTCACCCCGGTGCGAGTATAGGACTGTCCCATTAGCCCGCCGGTGCCACCACACTGTAGCAAGCCAATGTTAATTAACTTGCCTTCTTTGTGAGTGTTTTAGCAGCACTGCTTTACATTCCCGGCCCTCAGCTCATTTCTTTCACATTCAGTCTGCGCGTGTTGTCTTCTTCTCCTCAGCTCAAACCACCATTGTTGGCCTTTTTTATCACAACATGCACAGCTACTACAAAGAGATCAGCCCTGTGAAGACCAGGTAAGATGACACAGCATGCTACCAAACGTGAAAAGTAAAATCTTGAAAGGTCTAACTAATAATAAACAGCAACAAGAACAAAAGCGCAAAGTCAGGGACACTGTCTTTGTACTTCCTGTGTGGGAAATGGGTAAGCTGGCACCAAAGGCGCCCCTGCTTCCTGAATTGCAGAACAGCTGATGCCCCAGGCCAAGGCCTTATCTGTTTTTTTCTCTCCTATCTCTCATCACACCACTGAGCTCTGATACACCCTGCTATTAGCTCTTTCACTTACTGTTCCAACACTGGATCAGCTTGTTCCAGCTTTTAACTCAGTTTGACATAACGGTGATTAAGCATCTTGTTGTTCCCCACTTTTGCATCCATCTAAATTAAGTCAGAAATGTTTATGGCAGTACATTTGGAGGCTGCTAGGCCTCCCTTTGTATCGTAAGAGGGAGACGATGTTTGTGTGACCGCAATGTCAAATTGGGGTCACATGATCATCTTGAAAAACTTGTCATGGAATAATTCTGGCACTAAGTGTGATTCATTAAACAGACAGATGGTTAAAGTCTCATCTAAATGTCAATGCTCTGGTCCTGTGTTTAACACGTATGTGGGAATGCCAGTTGCAGATAACAGTGGTGATAGATGCTATTGTGAAGCAAGAGATCTGGAGTACTTCTCCTTTTAACCAACTATCAACTTTGATCCACTGATGAATTTGTAAGTTTGCTCACTTACCAAGAAATGAACATTTTTATGCAATCCTCTTTTAATGAAGAGACAGATAAGCTTAACCAAATATCCAGAAAACAGAAACGCATTATATAAAGGTTATAAATTGATTTGCTTGTCATTTCCTGAAATAACTATTCGATCCCCTACAACCCAGCCACAATTCTTGCTTAGACTTGTTGTGTGCCCACAGTCATGCACGGAGGAGGAAACATTAGGTAATGGATGAGGCCATGTAATGTAAAATCAGCCAGAACACTGAGAATGGGTCATGGATGGGTCTTCCAGCATAACAATGACTCCAAACATACTGCTAACTAGCTACTCAAAGGAGTAGCTAAAGAAGAAGCATATAAAAGTCAACTGCGTAGACGGCCTTCAGGCTTAAGTCCTATAGAAAATTTGTAGAGGAGCTGAAGCTTCAAGTTAGCAAACGATAGCCAAGAAACCTAAAGGATTTAGAAAGTTTCTGTAGAGAGGAGTGGAACAAAATCCCTCCCGAGATGTGTGCAAGAAGCATCTTACTGCTGTGCTTGCCAACAAGAGTTTCTCCAACAAGTGCTAAGTCATGTTTCGCCTGTGGATCAAATACTTATTTCACTCAATGATTCAATGTCTTTTTTTTCTATATTTTGGTATATATTCTTGCTTTCTCCATTAAATTGAAGTTACTATAAAATTGGAGATGTTTCATTTCTTCGTAAGTGAGCAAACTTACAAAGAGTTGGGATCTGCAGGGGATCAAATAAATCTCCCCCCCACTGTATGTCTGCCATTTCTTTCCGTCTCTTTCTTTTGTATGTTTGTCTGGCTTTCTGCTTCAGTTTCTTTTTTAGATTATCTAAGCCAATTCTCCCCTTTTTATCTCTTAGGATTAATGAAGCAGCTGATTACAAGGATCACAAAATCCATGTAGCAAGCTGTCTGATTTCTTTGAAAGTGGAGCCTCTGCCAGCCCTGTCGGTCAACCTTTCTGGAGCGCCACTCATAAAGATTGTGCTCACCCATGTTTTGGTAAGACTGTAATTTGCATGTCCCATTTCTTCCTCTCTGACTCATTTATCTTTTTTTTCCATCTTGGTGAGTAATACTGGGAAAACTAAGAGAGTTTCTGCTTGTCTCAATTGTTGGGTGTGGGATGTTATCAGAGGGGAGAGCTCTGCCTATGGTTTCGATAGCGGTCGGATCTCTTCACATGAAAACTGTCGGCTCTATTTTTGGTATATGCTTATGTAAGACGATGGCTGTCCATCACTGACTGACTGAGGTTTGCGCAGCTGGGCATTTACCAGCACAAAGAGCGAAGCCTGGTTTGGTTTTCATTAGGCTGCCTAGCATTTCCCTTGCGGAGCATTTGGCTTCTAGAAAGCGAGCTGATTATGGGCATTTGAGCTGCAAGCTTAGGGCACTTTAAAAGGAACAATAACTTTATTTTATGAACAACATATTTTTCTTTGGTACTTTATGGCAGGGACAGTGCCAGCTTTCCATGGGAAATTCAGTCAAAACTGGAAATTAATTGACCAGTGTCTATTGCATTAGCTTGTGTTCCTGTAAACTCATAAATGTGGTGGCAAACTTCACAATCTTGTATTTGTTTTATCTTAATTAGTTGTGTTGATAAGCTGTTAGATTATCATGCAATGGCATTAATGAGGCGGTTGACTTAAGCACACTGCAATGTATTTCTGTTTCTTTTACAAGTCCTGCATGAATGATCGACTTTCTGTAGAAGTGAATCAACCCCCCCTCCCCACTCATAAAAGCAAAAAAGAAACTCATGCAGCTTTATGAAACCATGGTAATATTGCTTTGTTTGCCTTCATCTTCCCTGGTGAAATAAATGTTTATGCTGTAATTATCTGGCCTGGTTTCTGTGACAATGATTGCTCTGTTTGTTTTAGCGGACACCATGGGAGAGGAGTTAAAATTTCCTTTGTTATGGTAGTGCTGGAGATGCTCAGCAGTTCTCCGCTCTGTTTCTGTTTTAAGGTGTTTCTATTTTAGTTGGATTGCCCTTACCACTGATGTAAGGATAAATCAGGTTACATGCATTCTTTCCTCTCTATCCCATTACAAATAGGCTGTTATACTTATTAGTAATGCATGCTGATTGGAACGCACCGAGCCAGCGCATTTCTGTTGCACATAGCTCAGGCTGTGATTTATTACGAGGAGCCACATCGTAATTTGGCATGCAGAACTTTTGGCTCTGGTCGCATCCAGAACAGGTTGTTTTTGCTAAAACTGCACAGACCTGTTGTTGGATTTAGTCAAAAAGAAACTATTTTGGTTGTTTTACTAGTTTTGGCAAGGTGTCGATACTTATCACCTCCCTAGCTTGAAGGCAGGGTGGGCTGCTGACACAGTATGTGGCAGACATTACCCGTCATAGTTTATGTTGGTCTTTACTGTCTGTACTAAACCTCAAACATGTCTGCTCATGGCACCGGTTCACTGGGCTGGAGTAAGTGATTTGCGGCTGACCTCTCTGTTTACCCCCTGAGAATAGGTAAGTGCACAGTGACTTCATTAAAGCCCAGTGGGAGTGCTGAATGTGTCTAGCACAGAAATATGTCAGCTCCCTCATCCGTCTTTTCGTGCTGTCGTGGCTACGACAAGCTCTGTGTTTCGTCTCTGGTACTGTACAGTCAACTACTATCCTGGCTCAGACACAAAGTCTCATCCATTTTCTCTGTCTGACACTTGGAATGCTAAAACATATGATATCATGGAGTGATGGAGTCACCAGCCTGTAAATAAACCTTTGTTATAGCAGGTACTACTCACTCAAGTCAAGGTCTAAATCATGTGGTTGCCATCTGAGTGACCTTGCATCCTTGACTGATGCTCTGAGCTCAGAGACTCAATCACTTCTGCAACCACGCTTTGTGGCATGGAGCTGGTTTGATAACCTGACTAGGTGTTATCATCAAAGGCCCACAGGCTTTCTCACGCCTTTGAGCTGCGGTGGTGATTGGACCCTGGCTCTTTTGGTGATTTATTACGGCTGTCTGACTCTGGTTTACTTTGAGAGGGGTGAAGGCGGCGAAGAGGAAAAAAACGGTGTGAAGCACTGAGGTCTGTAGTTAAACATTAATATATACATTTAAAAAAAGAGGCTGGGACCTTCTTTTTATCCTCTACTGGCATGAAAGCATCACACTGATGGTATGAAGTGAACAAATGGAAAGATTGACTTCATGTGTGAGGTCTATTTATAGAATTAAAACTATGAGGATTAAATAAATGATTTTGACAAGGGTGCCTGACTTTAGAGGCATATAAAGAAGTGTGTTAGCTGAGAAGGTTTATAAGAAGATCCAGAGTCATGAGTGGAATGGCACGGCAGTATTTTGCTGCTAGTCTCTCAATTCACTTGAATGATTTTTATGCTGATGTTTAGCTTTTAATGACTTCTTTGAACTGTTGTTTTTCCCAATTGGAATGACTGTACACAGCATACATCTTTAATGACTTAAGGAAAGATTTGGGTGCACAAGTTTAAATGTATATGTGTGACAGTGACTTCTGTCGGTAGCCTTATGCAAAAGTAGGTTATAAACTCACAACTTTAGTAACTTTGCACATCTGTTCAACTGCTTAATTATACAAATACCTAATCAGCCAGTCAGATGGCAGCAACTCAGTTCATTTGGGCATGTAGACATGGTGAAGACAGCATGCTGAAAACTTGAAAACTGAGTATCAAAATTGCAAAGAGGGGTATTTTATGTGGCTTTGACTGTGGTGTGGTTGTTGGTGCCAGACAAGCTAGTCTGAATATTTCAGAAACTGCTGATTTGTTGGGATTTTCCTGCACAACCATTTCTAGGGTTTATAGATAATAGTCTGAAAAGCAAAGCTATGCAGATCTGATTGGAAGGCAGTAATAATTCCAACAACCTCTTGTTACAACCAGTATGTGCAGAAGAGCATCTCTTGTTGGCAACACATTGCCTGGTCCAATAAATCTAGATTTTTGCTCCAACATTCAGACTCAGAATGCTGCATAAATGAAAGTATGAATCCATCCTGTCTTTTATCAGTGGGTCAGGCTGCTGCTGGTGGTCTAATGGTTTTCTTGGCACACTTTCAACCCCACAGTACCACCTATTGTTTAAACACTGTTGCTGAGCACACTGTACGCCTCTTCTGATGGCTGCTTCCAGCAGGATAGTCCGCCATGTCACAAAACTCAGATCACATGAGAACACGCAAACTCCACACAGAAAGACCCCGGCCTGATGTTGGAATTGAACTCAGGACCTTCTTGCTGTGCGGCAACAGTGCTAACCACCGTGCCACCATGCTGCCGGGGATCACTGCATATCAGTCCAATATAACATCTTAGGGATGTGGTGATTCTCATCTTGGACATGCAGGTGACAAATCTGAATTTATGTGATGTTGTCGCGTCATTGTGGCCCGAAATCTCTGAGGAATGTTTCAAGCTTCTTGACGGAACTGATCCAGAAAGCATTACAGCATTTTTGAAAGCAAAAGGGGGTCCAACCTAGTACCTGAGAGGTGTACCTATTAAAGTGTCCAGTGAGTGTGTTATGCTTCTACTCTTAAGGACCTCAAATATTTACCAGGTAGCCATACAACCTCTGAGAGGCTAACTTTTTGATTTATTTTTATAACAAAGAAAGTGAGAGTTCAGCAGGAAGTAATTCTTGTAATAAGGTCAGGAGAGAAGAAGGAAAAATGCTTACTTGTGCATGAAAACATGTCAAGACTTGTTAGTGTGGAAAATAATGGGCTAATTGTTCAGTACCATTGAAAATAAACACGCAAAGGTTATTCAACACACACTGATACCCACGCTCTTATTCGTTTAATCACGCCAAGCCATGCTGATCCTGATCAGACCTTTCTGCCACAATAGCATATCTGCTCTTTTTTGCCAGTCTTTTTATAACTCCAGCACACGCCCAGTTTGAACCTTATGGGCAAAACCTATCACTCTGTTTTTCTCTCTCTCTCTCTCCCTCTCTCTCCAGATTTCCCAGCCACCCACACCCACCCGTACACTTGCGCACACAAACACAAGACCTGTGATCCAACTCACTGATCAATCACAGATGGAGGTCTGGCTATTGCAATTCCCACTGCAATAGACAGCTCCTCCCATTTAGCGCCCCCTTTCTGTCACCACTCCAACTTCGCGACCACCACCTCTCGCTACGTGATAAAAAGCAGATCTCTTTTTTTAAGCAAGCCCCCCATCTGTGCCCACAGACACAGGGAGTTTTCTTAAAAGAATGATGAAAAAAAAAAGGATTTGGTACTTGTGAAGTAATGTTCAAAAAGAATTTCATTGCCTAGTAGAAGCAGTTTTATGTCCGCTCTTTTAAACTCATGGCAAAACGATGAAATAGCAATTCAAGATTGTGAATGTGCAGAACAGATTTATAGCTGTAGATTTTTTTAAAAATCTCGCCAAGATAAAGACAAAACAAAAAAAGCTGCTTTTATGGAATAAGTTAGTCTTTGGAAAGTCAAAGTGAATTTATTTCCCTCAAACAAGCTCTTCAGTTTAATAAATGGCTGAAATATTCTCCCTCCCCTGCTGCAGGCAGTAATGTTAGTCATGCAGTGTCAGGAAAACTAAGACCTAAACTAAGACTGGGATCTTTGTAATGAGGGATATTCCTGCACAATATAGCAGATTTTTTGGTATCGATACCATACCATGTACATACAGTCAGTGGGCTAAACAAAGTATTGATCCTCTCATGCTAGCATCGATGCAATACCAATATCAGCATTGATACTGTTGATTTGGAGCAATCTACCCACCTCTACAGTTGATCGTGCACACAGGAAGCTCAATAATTTTGGAGAGCACTATCAGTTAGGGCTGGGCCATATTATACCGTTCACGGTAATACCGGTATAATCTTAGGCAACGATAGGAAAATGAAATATCGCGATAGAATATGAGTAAAATGCGCATGCACAGTGCCTTTGTTTTCATATGCACATCGCTGATTGTTGAGTGAAACAGATGAACCAGAATTGGTTTGTAAAAATGGTGCAACTTCAGTGATGTGGAACTGGTTTGGTGTTTGTCCGTCAGATCCACGACAAAGCACATTTTTTTGCAGAACATGCAAGCGGCCGTCGTTATTGTCGTATATGTCGGACTAAGATGCTCTTAAATCTGGGAGTAATCTGGTTCTTAAACTCCGTAACCTTCAGGTCAAACGAACACTGCAGCATCACTGAGAGTTAAAAACTGTCTCAATTCTTTCATGTTTAATAAAACGATCAGCATTGCTGCTTAACCAGGTGAAACTATGAAGTTTAACTTCCAGGCATTCACGAAAACAAAATTTATTACATTTAACGGAGTCAGAAGTTAGCAGGAAGCTAGCGGAAGTTAGCTCGCTAGTTTCGCTAGTTACCTAAGCATGATGTTCTGACAGAGATTTCTGGAAAAATTCAAACGTACAGCTCTGCTATCACTTCCAACATAAATGAAGACAGGAAACTAAACAGCAGTGACGTTTGTAGGCTTACTGAAGTTGGGCTAGCTGGTATATAATGATGTGCTACCTGATCGCTAGCGACACAGCTATGTTAGCATAACATAAACAGTGAAGCTGGAGGACGAACACTAACACTTTTCCACTTATAAAAGTTAACGTTAAAGTTCCTGATAGTTAGAGACAAACGCAATCGCATGGGTTGGCTGTAAACAGACCAAACTTCAGTCAGGAGAACAACTGAGATAATCCATCCACAATACAAGGTTAGTCATTAATATACTGCAGCAACATGGGAATAGATCAGAATTCATTCATTAATAAATCAATGGTACAGAAGTGGAGGAAGCAAGAAGAATGAGTTTAATAAAGTTTAATTTATCTGACTGCTTTGTTTCGGTTAATGTGCCTTATAATCCCGTGAACAGCAAGCCGCAGGAGGAGACGTTGCGAGCGGAGGCAGAAGAGGGGCAAGCGGGGAGGCCTGTGGGCACGGCTAAAGACTAGTCCGTTTAAACCACCACTCCCGATCATATTCCTCTCCAACGCCCGTTCAATCCGTTACAAACTGGATGAAATACGACTGCAGATCGCCACTCGACGGACTTTTAATAACTGTTCGTGCATGATTTTCACTGAAACCTGGCTGGACAGCGCCATTCCCGATGCGGCTATCGATCTAGCAGGCCGCACCGCCTATCGAGCCGACAGGTCTGCGGACTCGGGTAAGAAGACTGGCGGGGGGCTGTGCATCTATATTAGCAACCTTTGGTGCACGAACGTCACGGTAACGGAAAAACTGTGCAGTACAGAGGTAGAACTGTTGGTGTTAAAGTGCCGTCCATTCTATCTCCCTCGGGAATTTTCTGCCGTTTACATCTGCGCTGTTTACATTCCACCAGATGCTAATGCTAAGCTAGCGTTAGCACAATTGAGCAGCAGCATCAATAACAGCCTGGTAGCACACCCGGACAGTGTCTTTATTGCGGCTGGGGATTTTAACCACGCGGACCTGAAATCTGTACTTCACAATTTCCACCGTAATGTGAAGTGTGCTACCAGAGGAGATAGAACGTTGGACCAGGTGTACACCAACATGGCGAATGCGTACAGAGCCCAGGCTTATCCCCACCTGGGTCTGTCAGACCATCTCTCCCTTCTGCTACACCCAATATACACACAAAAGATCAAGAGCACTGGGATTACAACCAAAACCGTGAGAACATGGCCGCAGGATGCTATTCCGATGCTTCAGGACTGTTTCCACTGCACAGACTGGGATGTATTCAAGGTGCAGGACACTGACAATCGTGTCGCATTGGACAGTTACACCTCCACTGTCTTGGACTACATCTGTTTCTGTGTGGACAATGTAACAACTTGGAAACGATTCCGTGTGTTCCCTAATAATCCACCCTGGATGACACACGGAGTTCAACAACTTATTCGAACAAGGAACAACGCTTTCAAATCCGGGGACCAGGAGGCATACAGTGCTGCCAGGGCCAACCTGAGAAGAGGCATCAAGACTGCCAAGCAGCAGCACAGGAGGCGTATCGAGGCCAGGTTTGAGAACAACACAAACCCAAGGCAGGTCTGGGAGGGCATCAGGGCTATCACGGACTACAAAAGAAGAACACCATCACCCTCAGCCGACAGTTCTACTCTGGCTGAGGATCTAAATCTCTTTTATGCCCGTTTTGACAGGGAGAACACCGACCCTGTCCTGTCCCCTCTCCCCTCAACCGACCCTGCTCCGGTCCTGAGCACTCATGAGCTGAGGCGTGTGTTCCGGAGCATTAACACCAGGAAGGCGGCCGGGCCGGATGGAGTGCTGGGCCGGGTGCTAAAAGACTGTGCTGCGGACCTGGACGTCTTCACCTCTATATATAACACCTCGTTGTCCTGTTCACTGGTACCATCCTGTTTCAAAGCAGCAACCATTGTTCCCATCCCAAAACAGTCAAATGTCACATGTCTGAACGATTTCAGACCTGTGGCACTCACCCCCATTCCCGCCAAATGCCTGGAGAGACTGGTCATTAAACACATCAGAGCTGCTTTTCCACCATCCCTGGACTCGCACCAGTTTGCATACAGGGAGAACCGGTCAACCGAGGATGCGATCGCCACAGTGCTGCACACATTACTGAAGCACTTGGAACACAGGAACACCTATGCACGGCTCCTCTTTGTAGACTACAGCTCGGCTTTTAATACCATCCGGCCATACAAACTCCGTCCCAAACTCCACCAACTGGGACTTAACTCCTCTCTGTGCAACTGGATTGTGGACTTCCTCACTAACCGTAGACAGAGTGTCAGAGTGGGTAAGAACACCTCTTCCACCCTTGTGGTCAACACCGGTGCCCCTCAGGGGTGTGTTCTGAGCCCTCTGCTATACACTCTCTTCACCCATGACTGTATTTCCTCCTGCGCGTCCAATCTCATTGTTAAGTTTGCAGATGACACTACAGTGCTCGGACTTATATCCAACAATGATGAGACAAACTATAGGACAGAGGTGCAACAACTAGAGTCATGGTGCCACGACAATAACTTGGTCTTAAACACCAAAAAGACCAAGGAGATCATTGTAGATTTCCGGAAGAGGGGTCATAACAACCATCTGCCTCTCTTCATTGGCAGTGAGGCGGTGGAGAGGGTGAGCAGTTTTAAATTCTTGGGGGTAACTGTGACCGAGGACCTGTCCTGGGGCAACCATATCACCTCAGTTGTACGGAAGGCCCAACAGCGCCTCTACTACCTGAGGAGACTGCGGAGCGCACACATTCCCAGATCTCTGATGTTGAACTTCTACAACTGTGCCATCAGCAGCGTTCTGACGTATGGATTTCTAGTGTGGTTCCCCAGCTGCACCAAGGCCGATCAGCAAGCACTCCAGCGGGTGGTGAAAGAAGCTGGCAGAATTATTGGAACAAGTCTGCCAGAGATCAGTAACATCTTCCCCACTCGCTGTCTGAGGAGGGTGCACAGTATCCTGCGGGACCAACATCACCCTGCGCGCCACCTTTTCCATCTGCTGCCCTCAGGGAGAAGGTACAGGTCTATACAGGCCAGAACATCCAGACTGGCCAACAGCCTGTATCCACAGGCTGTGAGGCTCCTGAACTCTCTGCCCCCCTCTCACGGACAATAACCATATCCAACTTCTTAATAGCAATGAACTGGTCTGCATTGGTGCATCATATCTTTATTCTCTTCCCCCTCCTGCCCCCCCCCCCCCCCCTCTTTCTTAAATAGATAACTATCATATCTGATATCATATCTCACAGTACAATAATATTGAATGGGTTGCATTGTTGTATTTTGTCATGTTTCTCAGGTCTTTGTCTGAATTTCTACGAACATTATTGCTAAGGATTGTCTTATTGCATTGGAGTCACACTGGGTTAAATATGTACACTTGGGTTTTAAGGGGTATTTATTATTTTCTTCTTTTTTTGGGGTTGTATGGAAGCCCCAAACGCAATTTCATTGTTCTTGACAATGACAATAAATAAATAAATACTAAAATACACCTTATGGTCCGAAAAATACGCACTGCACACTGCAGTTTAATGTTGCAAAGCACCTCTTTTTAACATCAGTGGATATTATACATGGTTATGCTCAGGATGTGTCAGCCCATTTCTACTGGAAATGCCTTTTGGTTAAACTTTCAGCAAGGAATTTGCATTTGCACTGTTACATTTTTATAAAGCTTTAATGTACATAAAAACCAGCTTCTTGTTTAAGTGAAAATAAATGGAAGGTTGTCTTTTTGTGCTAGTAATGTTGTGGAGTTGTATTTTGTCTCGCATCAATTAAATCGTTATCGCAAATTTTCAAATATATATCATGATAAATATTTTTGGCCATATCGTAGAGCTGGGCGATATATCGAATTTTTAAAAAATATCGATATATTTTTATACGAGATATAAGATGTGACAATATCCTTTATATCGATATAGTCTATGTTACGTATAATTATACTTGTGGAGCCGCAAGTTTGCCTCTCTTTCGTCCACTTTCGTCTTTACGCAACGTTACTCGGCCTCGCCTCTCCTTCACTGAACACAACTCCCCCTCCTCCCCCATCGCTTCACCTGCAGGAAGCGACAAGATGGACACGGCAAATCTCCGTTAACGAGTTACTGCGCATCGCCCCGTGCGTGGGGCTGGACGGCGTCAATGTGTTAGCTAGCTAACCACGCTAACGCCATGCAGCCCAGAGGTGCTGCACGGACTAAAATCCTTTCATTTTCTCAAAAGTTGACAGTGCGCCTTATGTATGAATTCTGGTTGTGCTTGATGGCCGCGAACCGATTTTATGTGGAACACGGCGCTCAGCAATCTGTCAAAAAATGTTTTAGTACGACTTTGATAAGCTACGGAGCTGCACCGCTTGATGGATTGTCGGAGCATTACGGCTGAGCCTCGCGGAGTGATACGTACTGTGCTTCAACGTAATATTACCCTACTGTGTATAAGGACCATAAATGGCACCTGTTAAGAGACGTGGTTGCGAAGCGGATTTCAAACTCCAGGCTGTCAGTCACGCAGTACAAGTTGGGAACAGAGCAGCTGTAAAATCTGTCTTTGTTATTGTGCTCAGCGTCTTTTAGTTTACATTTTGACTGCACAATTGTGAGCTTTTTGTTATGCACAAAAACAACATTGTTTTCTTTTATTTATGGAGCATTATTATTTAATAAATGCTCATAATTTATTTTTTAGTAAATTTTATGTACATCTGCTCTATGTTAATAAAAGTGCCTGTGTGACATCTGGGACACAGCTTTGACTAAGAACTCTCTTCTTGTTCTTACTTTATGGCTTTAAAAAAATATATTGAGATATATATCTTATATCGCCATCCAGCTAAAAAATATCGAGATATGAATTTTGGGTCATATCGCCCAGCCCTACCATATCGCCCTGCTCTACTATCAGTGTCACACTAGCTGGCAAAGACGCTCATCATCTCATAGTGACAGTGCTTATTTTTCATTTAAAGAATTCATTTAGTTAAGTGCATCTATTTCTGTTGTTTATCCACACTCAGGATGCATCGATCTGGTACTTGTATAATAAGGAGTTATTGCCGTACTCTAATCCAATGGAAAGGGCAAACAAATGTATCCAATCAGCTGATTAACAGGTGTCGTCGTCATCATCTGAATCTAGGAATTTTCTCATGATAAGCACAAAATTAAAAATGCTTTTCTTTATGTATTGATAAAGATGTATGATTGCTTAAAATTTTCATGAGTTACAGTTAGCGTGAGTCGTTCCAAATAAAAGCTCTTTCTTTCTTGGCGTATCCTCAGCGTCGATATGTTTACATACCGATAGAGGTGCAAGCTTTATCGGGGAACATCATCACCTAAAAATCTTATGTATTGTTAAACTTCACCACAAAGACTCTAAATATGCAGCCCTTTGACTTTTTTTTTTTAATGTGAATGTGTCATTGCTCTGAAGCAGACCAGAAAACAGAGAAACATTGCAGTGGTTCCATGTGAAACCCCTTTGGATTTAAACTTATGAATTCATGCATGTGAAGCTGGTGATAAAAAGGGGGGAGGGGATCACTTTCTCTTTTCTTCTTTTCTTTTGAGTCGACTTCATATCAGCGATACAGTACATCTGCAAATCAAAACCATCTCGCTGACTTTTAGAGCTGTTTAATTGTTCCTGGTTTTCCTCACATCCAGCTCGTCTCGTTGTTTTCGATGTCTACCTCCGAGGCTGAGCTGGGACCACAGCTGCATGTCTTTTTACATTTCCCCTGACAGCATGATCTCACTCATGGCCAGTTGTGTTATGCTGCATGGATTTTTGTTGTTGCTCCTCGTGCTGTGTGTGTGGATCAACCTAAGTCCGGACTCTGATTGAAAAGCTGTGTTACAGCAGCGGCGCAGCCTGCGCCTCATCGCAGTCACAGGATGTGTAATGCTTTAGTTTATACTGAGTAGAAGATTTTTTTTCTCAGGCTCCGTGTGTGTTTGTGTGACTGAGGAATGTTCCACCATACCTCGTTGTGCGTTGCCCAGACATAGTGCAATAAAATATTTCCTTCCCTTACTAAATTTAACAGCAGTCAGTTCAGCTTTCTAAGCTTATACGTGTACGGCCTCATTGTTTTTATACAGAGCAGTTGAGCCACTGTCAAACCCTGTGCACCTCACAGGCCTACTCTAAAAGGTGAAGGTGATTTTAAATTATGCCTTTCAGTTTTGCAAAAGCAAGATTGATCATTGTTTTTATGGCGCTCGCTGCAAAATAAATACGTGTACCAAATCCAGAAATTGCAGCCCAAATTACACCTCAGCTCTCTGCGTTTCAAAACGATTTGGAACATTTCAGGGAACGGGAGACGAACGCTCCTTTTCTCTTCTCACGCTCACACCGCTCTGTAATTTCTCTCTGGTTTTTAAATTTAGCACAACTGAAACTGTCCGATTACTCTTGCGGCCGCATTTTGTTGTATCAGTGCTGGATGGATGGAATGAGTGGGTGAAGCAGGACTGACATCAAGCTCTAGAGGATAGTAGTAGATATAAAAAAAACAAAAAAATGTTTTAAGACTGAGGTCAAGATTGCTGTTACGTTAGCTCAGACTCAATTTGTTTCATTGTTGTCAGGGTTCCACGATTTTGTGCTGTTTCTGAGTTTTTAATCCTTAGTTAATATTACCTTCGTTGAGTTTCTGTTCCTGTTTTTTTCTGTGTGAAGGATTTTTCTCTGGTTCACTTTCTAGTTTTACTTCTTCGGCTTCTAGCTCTGCTACACGTGGAAGGCCTATAAGACTCCACAGAGGACAGACAGGCTGGCACTTCTGTATAAATTGCTGGGTTGCGTATGAAGTTAAGATTTTGTGCTGTGTGTTATTTTTATCCTTCATTGTCTCACCCAAAAACCACGGATGGATGGATGGATGGTGATCAAAACCATAAAGATGAAGATCTGATTTGGTTTAGAGGGATATGTGCGTCAGACAGCAGCCGCTGATTATCACTTTTATTCTGAAGGTGGTGTGTATGCCTGGTAGAGATGTGCTGCCATGAGCAAGACAGGAATAGGTTGTCCTAACTTCCTCCCCTCCGGTCACGGCAGATGGCATTCCCTCCCTGAGCCTGCTGCAAGTTTCTTCCTGTAAAAAGGGAGTTTTTCCTTCCCACTGTCGCCAAGTGCTTACTGATAGGTGGTCGTTTGTTTGTTGGAGTTTTCTCTGTATTACTGTAGGGTCTTTACCTTACAATATAAAGTGCCTTGAGGCGACTGTGAGTGTTAGTCAGTCCAGGATGTACAACAGCCTCTAATATCAGCTTATACAGGCTCCAGTGCATCTAGTACATGACTGAAAAGATGGAAGTTACAGGTGCAAGAATTGATCCAACACCAACAGCTCTAAAGCTGGAGTCTTTCCATTCAAGCCCTCTGTGAATGGCTTCATGCAGTGTTGATTAAGGCTTTCAGCACTTAGTAAATGTCTCTTTACTCCTCCTGAGTTTAAGCGTGAAGCGAAGCACTGGTGGACCAATGTGATGCATCACCTTAACATTTAACGTAGCTGAAAAGAGTCCAGATAAACTTTTTAGAGGAAAGATTAAAGTCTGACAAAGTGAGCTATTGACCGCAAAGACATTTTCTTGTTAGAACTGAGTTCCCTAATGTTTGTGGAAATGCTCCCACAGCCAGAAGGTGGAGACAAAATTTCCACTCTGCTGATTTCATGCTTAATTCAGAGTTTACCCACTTTACTGTTGGCATTAAGTTAATAAATGTTTATTTGTTTATTTTTGCTTTTAAGTATTTTAACAGTGCATTATGCTGTATAAAAATAAATGTGAAATGAGTCTGTTTTGAGTAATTTAATAACAGCTTCTCTTGGTCATGACTCAGTTTATACAACTATTCACTGTGGCAGTGGAGAAAATCCCACCTGAACCCTGAACAAAGTAACAGGATGTGTGATTAAGCCAAATAATACCTCACTGTTTTTTTTCTTACAAATTCAGTGACAGTAGCTAATCTCCTGACAAAAATGTTATCAGAGTCTTTTGGGGAAAAATATTTAAAATATCTAATCAGGTAACAGTTTATTACATAATCTTCTTATGAGAAGAAGAAGTTAGGAAAGCTATCGACTGCAAAAAAAAAAAAAATCTGCCAAATCAAAGACTTGGATTTATGGGAGCAGCTACAACTGCTTTTAACATATTATTATTATTGTTGTTGTTGTTGTTGTTGTTATTATTATCAAAAGAAGCGGTATGACTGTCCATACCCCCTCACCCACCCACCCACCCAAAGAAAAAGCCAGAAACAAGCATGCGCCAGCATATGCTTCATATCCCAAAAGTTATATCAGTGTCGCAATAGCTTCAAACAGGACCGAGCCCCTGCTCTCCTCCGCGATGTGATAATCCTCCGCATAACCCGTTGCACCGTCACATCCTATTCTAATCACGCAATCGGGTCTGAAAAGACCTCTGATTGGCTCCTTCACAGACTCCGTGTGCGTGGAGTTGGGTTCTCTCCTGAAATTCGTGAATGGCAATATGCTGAAAGGTTGTTTTGATTTCTTGTCCGGTGACAGCAAAACTGTGTTGCCTTCTCCAGCTGTAAGATTTTTAAAGGTTTTACTAAGAAACTTGTGAATTGGGATAAATTGCTAAGTATGAATCATGCCTGCCTGCCTTTTGTTGTGCTTTAAGTCATTTGTCCACATTGATGCATCAATAATTGTTATTAGATAATATTATATTAGATGTTATATATGCAAGCATTTGTATCTACATTAATTACATTTAACTGATAACTCTATTGCATGCTTAAATAACTAAGAATTTTAAATAGTTAGTTTAAAATTCTGGCAATTTTAACTGGCATATCCGATATGTTTGAAACCACAGGCAGCTACAACAGACACTGTAGTGGGACATTGTAACAAAGAGGCACCAGAAACATCTTGTCTATCTATGATTTATCAGCCTCTCTCTCCCAGGCTCTTCTCCTTTATCAGCCTGTCACTCTGCATCACTCTCCTGTCACTAGTTTTTCCTCTCCCTTATTCCTCCCTGTTCTGCTCGCCTTACAAGGCTCAAAGTGACTTCCAGGGCGGTGTTTCCTGGCCCTCTGTTGTTAATAAAGACTTGGAGCGCCAGCTGCAGTCTTGGCTGGTAGATGCTGAGGCCCCAGGGCACTGGGGAAACAACAGCGTGCTCTCAAAGCTCGACCAGATCTCCAAGTACATTTTAAGCGCTCACCAGTGACTTTCGGGGTCCTGCATCGCTCCTCAGATATCAGCTGGAAAATGCAAACTGGACACACCACAAAACAGTTGTTAGAGCAGGAACATGGCCAAGAAGCGCGCTCATACAGTATGTGTGATGGTCTGTTAGTTAATGTATGTTTCACTTGTGTCTGGTACGCATCAGGGTTTGATGATTAGTGTTTGAAGCTGAGTTTACATTGTATTGTTAATAAGAATAATTAGTCTTCCTATGCTCTACAAAGCCCCAGTTAGAGCAGATATGGCCCTTTAGTGGTGGAGTTGCAGTTTTTCTTATTTCCATCTGCTTTCATTTACACCCAGTAAGAAAAAAAGAGCATATTAGAGCCCACAGGAGACCAGTAAATTCATCCACGGGGTTGCTTGCAGATCACCAGAGCTGGCCAGCTGCTGGTGATGACGGGGTACTTTCAAAGCGCTCTCATGGCTCTTGCCCTGCTTGCTGTAATGGGCCACATAAATAGCTAATTGTTAAATCCATCTCGGGGGTCGCAATACACGATGAGTAAGGAGGTGAATCTGCGAAACAGGCAGAATGAGAGCACGCCGTGACATCTAGGTATCGTGCTATGCTTTTGTAATATGAATCTCGGGGCCTATGGGCCATTTAGACAGCCTGACTGTCAGTTTCACTCTCACTCTCACTTTTTCCAGGAGGAAATAGTACAGACACACTCCATGTAATCATATAGTTGTTGAGTCTGAGAGGAAAGGCAACAGTGCCTATGAAGAGGTGTGCAACACTTAGTGTTGTTTTCCTCAGCTGACAGATTGAGGAGGGTAGTGGTTTGACCCGTAATCAGGGCCAAGTCCCAATTACTGCAGTCTTGCACTGTAGCCATTAGCTCACTGTCTCTGGAGACTCCAAATCTCATTTTAAGGGAATGACTCAGAAAAAGTGATTTATAATCGAATAAGATTCTCGAAGACAGCAGGGATTTTCGCTCTGCGTGCTAATCACCTTAGCCGAGTGACGATCTGCACTTTGTCTTTCCCAGCGAATGATCTCAGATCTCCTTAGCTGTCATGTTTTACGCTGGTCATTTAAGCAGCAATGAAGAATTTATTGTTACTTTAATATTGCTTAATGTGTGCATTGAACACAGAGGTAGAAAGATCGAAAAGTCAAGCAGCCTGTAAGAAATAATGATGCTGACTGCTGTCTAAAATATTCTAGTTTATACACACAAACAGTCCACAAGCGAGCACGTCCTCATCTCACACACTTCTCTTACTCGCTGCCTTTTTTGTTTTCAGACTAAAGAGCAACAGGACCAAGTACAGAATCAGAGCAATAAAGTCTTCCTCTACTGTGCCTTCTTGGACTACAGGTGGGTTTGTGTTCATGATTTCGACACAGAACTTCTGAATTATCCATTCAGATCCAGCTCCAAAGGGATTTTTATCTTGATTGTTCACTCGTTGCATGCATTTCTTTCTCGAGTCTTTAAATCATAAGAAATCACTGGTGATTGGAAGAAGGTGGTGGTTTTTTTTTTTTTTTTTTTACTCTTTCAAATCAGAAACATCCAGTTTTACACGTGTCGCTGTTTCGGCTTCTTGAGCCACAGCCCTCAATGTAAAACAAAGGAAAAAAAGCTGAAGCTCTGATATGCAGAGCCAAAACACTTTTTGCTAAGCTTAACTCATTTTTAAAAATAGGGAGTCCAATACATTGGATTCAAACACGTCCTTCTCCTACTCCACTTTGCCCTGAAGCTTAAGAAAAATGTGAATAATTGGGTCGCCCTGTCAGATTGCACTAATAAAGTCAACTTAATCTCTGTGTGCCTCCCATGGGGGGGATATTGGATTATACTGAGTGCACCCTCTCAGTAGCGTTCCAGTAAAGAATTGCCCCATCTGTTTCTCTGTATCCTGTTTGTTCTAGTTTTTTATGTTTGATCTTGCATTAGATACATTTCCTCTGCTAACAGCACCTAATTGTCATTCATTTCAGTTCTAAAGAGGGAGTATGGTCCAACAAAGGCTGCGTGCGCGCACATGGAAACATGACATACTCCGTGTGTTTGTGCAACCACCTTACCAACTTTGCCATCCTCATGCAAGTTGTGCCCTTAAAGGTATGAATGTTCTGGCTGCTCTTCAAAAGTCTGAATATTAGGCAGCATTTGCAACAGATCTCATTTTTATTTTGTTGTTTTGAAGGAGTTCAACACAGTTTGATGTTTGTAGTCTTCAGCTTTGCATGTTTCTCCTATTTGTACTGAAGCTTCTAATCTCACCAGACTCCAGACTTTTATCAGCACGGCGCCTGGTAGCCAGTAACTCATTCTCCTATTTTTCTTGTTCAGTGGTGGTTTGCAAACAAATTTTTGGTGGAATAACTGCAAGTAGTAGTGTTTTACATACTATCAGACTCCTGCAACAACAAAGGAAGATGTATATTTTAAGAAAACAATAAAACATTTTATTTATATCGAACCTCGGATACAGGAGGAACAATGCGGTTTTCGTCCTGGTCGCGGAACACTGGACCAGCTCTTTATCCTCTCCAGGATACTTGAGGGTGGATGGGAGTTTGCCCAACCAGTCTACATGTGTTTTGTGGACTTGGAGAAGGCATTCGACCGTGTCCCTCGGGGTGTCCTGTGGGAGGTGTTGCGGGAATATGGGGTGTCTGGCCCATTGCTACGGGCCATTCGATCCCTATACAACCGTTGCAAGAGCTTGGTTCGCATTGCCGGCAATAAGTCGGACTCGTTCCCGGTGGGTGATGGGCTCCGCCAGGGCTGCCCTTTGTCTCCGGTTCTGTTCATAATTTTTATGGACAGAATTTCTAGGCGCAGCCAAGTGGCGGAGGGCTTTCGCTTTGGTGGCCTCAGAATCTCATCTCTGATTTTTGCAGATGATGTGGTTCTGTTGGCTTCATCGGGTGAGGGCCTCCAGCTCGCACTGGAACGGTTCGCAGCCGAGTGTGAAGCAGCGGGAATGAGGATCAGCACCTCCAAATCTGAGGCCATGGTTCTCAGCCGGAAAAGGGTGGAGTGCCCACTCCGGGTCGGGGATGAGTTCCTGCCCCAAGTGGAGGAGTTCAAGTATCTCGGGGTCTTGTTCGCGAGTGATGGGAGAAGGGAGCCGGAGATCGACAGACGGATTGGGGCTGCAGCTGCAGTAATGCGGACGCTGCACCGGTCCGTCGTGGTGAAGAGGGAGCTGAGTGTAAAAGCGAAGCTCTCAATTTACCGGTCGATCTACGTCCCTACCCTCACCTATGGCCACGAGCTGTGGGTAGTGACCGAAAGAACGAGATCGCGGATACAAGCGGCAGAAATGAGCTTCCTCCGAAGGGTGGCTGGCCTCTCCCTTAGAGATAGGGTGAGAAGTTCGGCCATCCGGGAGGGGCTCAGAGTAGAGCAGCTGCTGCTCCACATCGAAAGGAGCCAGTTGAGGTGGTTCGGGCATCTGACAAGGATGCCCCCTGGGCGCCTCCTGGGTGAGCTGTTCCAGGCATGTCCCACCGGGAGGAGGCCCCGGGGCAGACCCAGGACACGCTGGAGAGATTATATCTCTCGGCTGGCCTGGGAACGCCTTGGTATTCCCCCGGATAAGCTGGAGGAGGTGGCTGGGGAGAGGGAGGTCTGGGCCTCTTTGCTTAGGCTGCTGCCCCCGCGACCCGGCCCCGGATAAAGCGGATGAAGATGGATGGATGGAATAAAACATTTTAAAATCATTTAAAATTATTACAGTTTACTTGAAGACTGAGAAGTGAAAATGGAATCTCTGTAAAATATAATATTCAAGTGCAGACAGAGCCAGTGGCAGACACCTGGGCCAGGTGATGTGGAAGCCAGGCAACTTGGTCGGTGCACTCTGCAAGCAACTTTACAAGTGAATGCGCAGCATGAGTGAGTGAAAGGATGGAGCCACTATATTACGCCATCCAACAAATCAGTTGGATTTAAAAGTGTAGCCCTCTCACCTATGGAACGCCAGGACTGCCATAATGAATTAATTAAATACACCATTAAATAATTAATTAAATGTGGCAATAATTAATTAAAATTGGAATTAATTAATTAAATAAATAGTTATGACACATGTAATTAATTAATTATTGACACATTTAATTAATTATTTATGTATTTCACATTTTAATTAATTATTGACACATTTAATTAATTATTTAATGATATATTTATTTATTTCATTTTGGCAGTCCTGACGCCTGGCTCTCGTCATGAAATAATTTTATCTGTCAGCCTCACCCATCAAACTCAGGGGGCGGGGTTAACGCTGCCCATGCAGCTTCTCTAACATTTGATTGGTTGCCGTGCAAAGTAAGTCAAAACAGGTCGATCCTAGAAAATCGATTGCTTGTGTAGACTTGGGGCAGCCAGTTATCCCAGAATGCAGATCAAATCACAAGCAGCAATGGTGGTGGTGTAGTTTTAAAATACCCCGTTTTTCTGTCACCAGCTACACTTTTAACAGTGTTTTAGCCGCGAATGTCGCGACGTATGTCTGGTCAGGTTGTCAACATAGAACATGTTTGCAAAAGTGCTCAGATGTTTTCAGAGATTTCACTAGCTCTGCTAACAGTTAGCATGCAGAGTGCACCCAGGGGGTTACGTTAACCGGTTTGTTTACATATTCCACTCTCCGTGTTCCACATGTTGCATTCGCAGATTCTCATTTTCACCGAACGATCGTCTCTTTCCGCCTGGTCTTGTGTCTCTGTGCTTCTGTAACATAAAGAACGAGCTGACATTTTTCTCACGAAACCAGCGATCAGCTCAACAGACCCTCAGTTTACCTGCATGCATCCTCCTCCTCATCTGTCAGCTGTTTAACACCTGCTGCTAATTCAAGAAACACGCCTAGTTACCTGGTGATAGTCACAGTTTAACTGGGCAGCCGGTGCTCGATATAAAGCAATGTCAGCGCATTTTTCTGCACAAGATAAGTAAATATAGTGTTTTCCCCGAGCGCAGAGCTGCTGGAGCTCGTTTCCTTACAGAGCACTTTATAGGCGAACAGCTTTATCAGCGGCTGATGTCCAATCACCGGCACACAGCTTTGAAACCTCAGCTGAGTTTTAGCTCTCAGTGGTTAAACGCTGGACTTCATTCACTCAGGTTCTGTCTGTCGGGTCACGTTTACTTCGCTGTTTTATTTACAACTGAGCAAATCGGTTTGGCTGAGGTTAAAGTTACGTTTCATAACTGCATAGTTTCACAGACGTTTAATGGTTCACTGGCACATGTGTTAGACTGAACTATCATCTAAATATCATCTGTTTTTTAATAGTTATTCAACTGTATTCTAAGCACCAGCTGTCTGTTAGAATGTGATTTTTTTTCTCTCTCTGTTGGCAGAGGTATAAAAATGCGCAGGAAAATCTGACGTGCATGGCGAACTTCACCGACGATATTTAGGGAGGAATAAACACACATCAAACATAAATGAACCATTTGTCTGTCTCCATAATTGAGAGAATTTTCTCTTCTTATGTCAACACTCTCTCTCTTTTTTTTTTTTTTTTTTTTGCTTTTTCGGTCATGTTATGTTTACCTGTCAAAGGCTTGTTACAAACTATGAAACACATTGTGCAGACTTCTGGATGTTAGAAGAAAACTAATACTGCTCATGAATGAGACTAAAGGCAGGAAGGTGTCCTTTAAAACTAAACATGTTAATAGGACCTCCCTGTTTATATCATAGTTTATGATATAGCACGTGTATTTCAGTAATAGCCTGCTGAGGCCACTATACGTGCTGGCCTCATATCAAATGTGAAGGCAGACTGAGTCTATGTTTGACGTTTTTTATATCTAATCTTCCTTTTCAAACATTTAAACAGCAGCGAGTCTGCAGCTGAGGGAATACAAATTCAAATTGTCGGAACAGGTTTGCTCATTTCTTGGATTCATTTGGTGATTTATTAAATGTATAACTGTTATTCTAATCTGCTGCTGAGTCTCTTACACTTTTCTTTATGCTGTATATTTTCACGTCTCTGGAATAGTTGGCAGTTAGATAGTCAGCTGGGAAACTTTGTGTTAACTCATGGAGCTGAGGATATCGTGGATATGCTGACCTCGCTGTGTGGTGTACAGAGCGAGGTCAGCATGATTAATATTCACAATAAAAATATTAGCCGAACATCATGAAGTCTGTATGTGTTTCATAGTGTCGAACAACCTTTGTACAGTTAAAGCCAGCAGTTACTACATGACGGAAACACCAACGTTATCTCTTTTATGCGTTTATACACAGGTCACGCTGATTACTGAACAAAAACCCAAAGATCAGATGTTAAACAGATTTATTTGCTCTCTCTCCTCCTTAAACATGTTTTTAATGTTAGTTATAATTCAGAATTGGCGACTGAAACACGTAGGACACATAAGAACATCAGGAAATAAAACATCGATAAATATAACCTCAGTAAAAGAAGTCAGCGGGGGTTACTACAGCTGTGTACCGGGGCCTGCGCTTTGTCGGTGGGATTGCTTGCGAGGCGAGCGGGTCTATCCCACACTTTGCCGTGAGACTGGGCAGACATCTCCGAAATCATCGAAACACTTTTCTAAAGAGGCTGTATCTTGACAAACCGACCAGACACATGAAGATTAAACCACTACATTCTCGGCTAAAAAAATATTAAAACGGTATTTGGTAACACACAAACAGGGTTTTTCAAAGCTCAGTTCTGTTAGCTTCCACATGCCGGTTGTTGTGTGCTAGAAACAATGGCCACCAGGCCAAAGCAATGGTTTTGACTCGATCAGCGTTAACCCCGCCCCCTGAGTTTGATGGGTGAGGCTGACAGATAAAATTATTTCATGATGAGAGCCAGGCGTCAGGACTGCCAAAATGAAATAAATAAATATATCATTAAATAATTAATGAAATGTGTCAATAATTAATGAAATGTGTCAATAATTAATTAAAATGTGAAATACATAAATAATTAATTAAATGTGTCAATAATTAATTAATTAAATGTGTCAATAATTAATTAAAATGTGAAATACATAAATAATTAATTAAATGTGTCAATAATTAATTAATTACATGTGTCATAACTATTTATTTAATTAATTAATTCCAATTTTAATTAATTATTGCCACATTTAATTAATTATTTAATGGTGTATTTAATTAATTCATTATGGCAGTCCTGGCACAAAACCTGCGCATGATTTTTTCCTCTTATCTAACTCTTTTGCATCCAAGAATACGAACCCATGGGAGTATGGTTAACATCCACAATGGCTTCTTAAAATAGAAAAAGCAGACTTCTTATTGCAGCTTAAGTGCGCCAGTGCTGTATTTATGGCACACGAGTCTATTTGATGCTATGCTTTCCCTTAGCAAGTCTCTAATTAGTGGGCTGCCTCATCCCTCAGTTGCAAGGGAACATCTCACGTATCCCAGTTCTGGATGGCTGAGACTCCTCTGCTCTTGTAATGACAAGGCACATGAGTAGACAGTTAATGGAAAATTAAACCCAAACACTCAAAATAGCCTGAAATCCAAAACAACATCAACACACTGGGCTGGACGCACACTGCGTCGATTATAAACATTTTTGCTTTTTGCTCAAAATATAAAAATCGGTGTTTAATCTTTTGCAATGGCTTTAAGAGGACATTACCTCAAAAACTTGTGAACAAAACATGTAAACAAAAGCAGAATATATAGTTTTGTGATCAAGAATCATTTTAATTGCAACATCTGTGCTATCCTATTTGACATGAGAGGTTATAAATAACTTTTTGAGGCTATGATATTGTGCCCACTTGTGGAAGTACTAATGGTGTTTGTTAGTCTTGTGTTCACAGTAATAAACTCTAGAGACTCCCTTTGTTGAAAAAGGATGCACTAGATTTGGATGTATGTGGGATGGCACATGTACCAACACTCCATGTGCTGTGTTGTCAGATCTGATGCTGACAATGCCTCTCTCCACAGATTTCTACTGGCCACAAGGTGGCACTATCAACCATCGGTTACGTTGGCTGCTCTATTTCCATCTTCTGCCTTGCCATCACTCTGGTCACCTTTGCAGTCTTATCGTAAGTATTACTTTTTAAACAGTAAGTAAATTTACAAGAACTCAGTGGAATTACCTTTTTTTTCTCCTTCATATGTGGCCAAAGACATGTAGTGTGATGAGTCGGATGTCAGAATCTGGAATGTTTAAATGCAACAAAGCCTTTTTTATTACCATAGTAGTCTATGAAGTTATACTGTAGTTAAGTATTTTTCCTTTTGCTTCTTTTCAGGTCAGTGAGTACCATCCGTAACCAGCGCTACCACATCCACGCCAACCTCTCCTTCGCCATCCTGGTGGCAGAGATCTTACTGCTGATCAGCGCTCGCTTTGACCCTGGCACGGTACGTACACGGCACAGTGACTGCTTGATGATTGCAGCATAATGATGACAGGAGTGGCAGTGGTTTTAATGGTTTTACAGCTGTTACTATGACAAGGATAGAAATACATCATGTTGAAAATGATGAGAAGCATAGAAAGCAGTATAAAAATGAGGGTTTAAGAAAAAAATACACATTAAAAGAGACAGTTTTGATCTTTTCCCAGCTGCCATGTAAGGTTATGGCTGTCCTGCTACACTTCTTCTTTCTGAGTGCTTTTGCCTGGATGTTGGTGGAGGGCCTTCACCTGTACAGTATGGTGGTCAAGGTGTTCGGCTCTGAAGACAGCAAACACTTCTACTACTATGGCATTGGCTGGGGTGGGTCTGTCTTGCTTCTTTTTTTTTTTTTTTTTTTTGAAAATATGTATTTAAAAAGGATAACTATTCAGTAATATTTTCCTCATTTCTGTCCTTACATCATCTTATTTTATTGTCACAAATCTGATCCAAAGCCCTGCCTCTACCCTGGGCGACCTCATCTAAAGATGATTTCCTTAAAATTGATCTTTCTTTGTCAAATATAATAAAAACAGCCATAGCAGTGTTGAATAAGTCAACTTTAAGGTTCACCACATTCCAGTCTATCTTTTAGGTCTCATCATTTTTGTGAGCTCGAGTGTGATGGACAGAAAAAACAAATCTGGAACATACATGTCCCATCTCTGGCTGCTGGGGAACGCCTCTCTTACATGTTGAACCCATTTGTGGAAAAACATCAGCTTTTTTTAATTACTTCCTTTCTTCTGGCTAGAGTATTTTTTTCATTTTGTGTTTTTTTTTTACTGCACATTACTCACTTGAGACTTCTTCCCTGTCAGCTTCAAGTACAGTTGTTATCAAAAGAAAGTAAATACATGCTTTTATAAAGAATTATTTCTCTGTTACGCTGTGATAAAGGCTTTCAGCTACTTCATCCTTCATTTCCTCACTCTAAGTAAAAAATTCCTCCCAGCATAGTGTCCTCAAAACCTTTGGACCTCAGAGGCCAAGAGATCAAAGCAGTGAAATCTAAGGACTTGTTTTCAAGGAAACAAGCAATTAGCAGCACGCTAAAAAACCTCTACAGGGAGTTTATACAGGCCCGGTGCACAGTTCCAAAGTGTTTGCAATGAAGTTTATCCTGTGGAGCTTTGACAACAAGGCAAAGAAAGGAAATGGGAAGGGAAAAAAACTCTGCGAGCAATCACCATTGGATTTAAAATGAAACATTTATATTTGTAGGCATTTCTATGGCATTTATATAACATAATGTACAGTAAGGTACAGTGAGAACATGTAAACTGTAACAAATATGTGTTTTATATACTATAATTACCACAAACTAAAATATACAGCATACTATAATAAAGCTGCCATGCTATTCTATGTGTAGGTACTGTACGCAACCCCCATTTGAGGAGTGTATGGAGGAAATAGGTGTCTATGGTGCTGCTATTACTGAATATGTGTTTGTTTGTTTTTTTGGACCAGGTTCTCCGTTCTTGATCTGTGTCGTGTCCATGACATCAGCACTTGACAGTTATGGAAAAGTTGATAAGTAAGTATAAAAAAGAAATCTTTGGGGAAATGTACTTTACTCCATTAAGGCTCTTTGCAGTTGCATAATAGTGACATCACCTGTGTGCAAGAAATTGCAAACAGAAATTGTTATTTAAAAGCATTTGGTTACCAGTGTGTTGCTCCATGTTTGCATTGCAACATTATTTCCTTTTTGTTCTGAGGGAAAACAATCCAAAGTCGAAATGAAGGAGGTATCCTCAGCTCGGATGCATAATTTACTGTGGGCAGAGAATACTGAAGTTTTCAGCTGGCTTTTCCGTGAAAAACATTCGAAAAACAGAGAAATTCCAGTGCATGTTAAAATGCCTACTACACTAAAATACTTACTTAATTTGATTGAATCACATTGTTGAAACTTTATATTAAGGTCAGATAAAGTTTTACACTTTTTTGTTGTTGTTTTTTTGTATAATTGAACAGCAAGTCACAGAGAACGGTATAAAAGAAAGAAAAAAGATCAAAATTTTCAATTCAAAATTATTGCGAGTTGGTCATCAAAATTCTGATATACCAAACGTGAAATTTTGAGACATTGTGGATGGCAAAAAAAAAAAGTTTGTCCTTTTTAGTGGTGACAAAAAGCATCGTGGGCATGTTAAAATAGAGCCAACCTTTTACTTGTGAACTGTGGATTCCTCTTTAGTAAGGATTACTGTGAGAGACCATGAGTTGTTTACTTATTTAGAGCAAAGTGGCTCTAAAGTCATATTAAAGATACATTTTGGCCTACATGTTATGTGTATAAATGCTCTCTTTTTATATGATATACAGTAGTGTTGGTTTCTTGTTGTGGTATTTGTCGTCATCCTGGATCTACTAGAAAACATTGTTATACAGTTATACATGAATAGACTACATAAACACTGACTAAAAATCTTTTGGGGTTGGAATGTGATTATCAAATAATCGTCAGTAAAAGCCTTTCAACATTTCTTCCATTGGATAATCTTGTTTTTATCTTCGATCTTTTTGAACACTGTCTCATCTGTTTATTTCAGCTGCTGGCTGTCACTGCAGAACGGAGCCATCTGGGCATTTGTGGCACCGGCTCTTTTTGTGATTGTGGTGAGAAATTTGCAAAGGTTTCCTTTTGTTGTTTTACACGAGTCACAATTTGTCACCTAATTTACAAAAAGTCTGTTTTCTGTTCAAACACGGCTTTGTTTCAGGTAAACATTGGCATTCTGATATCCGTGACCAGGATCATATCTCGAATCAGCGGAGAGAATTACAAGGTTCATGGAGACGCCAATGCAGTCAAGTGAGGGGTTTTTTGTTTATTGTTTTTTTACATAATCAGGCTAATTCTTGTATTATTATCAAATGCTGATATTTGAATAAAAATTCATAACATAACCATATTATCTCTTGGATTGTCTCCAGGCTGACCATAAAGGCAGTAGCTGTGCTTCTGCCTATACTTGGCATTTCCTGGATCTTTGGTGTTCTCGTGGTCAACACACAGTCTTTGCCATTCCTTTATATATTTGCAGTTTTCAACTCATTACAAGTAGGTTCTTTACAATATGATCAATGTTAGATTTTGTAACGCTATTTCTAAAACTATGTATAAATTCTTTTCTCTCCTTTAGGGGTTCTTTGTCTTCTTATTTCACTGTCTTCTCAACTCTGAGGTATAATGCTGAATATGTTTTCACTTCCCCACACACAAACAACTAGAATTTCATATTATGTATATGTTATTAGATAGGGGTGCAACGATATTCGTATCGATATTGAACCGTTCGATACAGTGCTTTCGGTTCGGTATGCATATGTATGAACAATACAACATTTGTAATTTATTTTATCAACTTTCCTTCTGACGATGCTGTCTGTGTTGAGCGCTCAGTGAATCTGCGTTCGACTACTCCGCCTAGGCTGCACTGTGGAGCGCAGATCCACTGAGCGCTCAACACAGACAGCATAGTCAGGAGGAAGAGCGCAGGGCAAGCTAGCGAGACAGAAGTTAAGCTCTCCTTGCAAGATGGACCTCCCCCACTCTCATTCAGATCAGGCGTTTGGAATTATTTTGGTTTTCATGTGACGTATGACCCTGAAGGTAAGCGAGTCATGGACTAAAGTAAAACAGTATGTTGGATGTGCCATGCAATGCTTAATTACATTGGTGTGAACTAGTGTGTTAGCGCAGTTAGCTCGTTAACGTGTTGGCCGTCTAGCCCCATGCACGGGGCGATTGGTGGTAGCTCGTTAACGGAGATTTGCCGTGTTGTGGCGTTAAGGTCATTTCAACGAGATTAACCTGAAAGCACTAGTGGGAACACAACGAATATGACTGCACATTTACGCCGACATCATCCTAGTGCAAAGACAAAAACAACAAGCATGCTACTAACTTTAGCCGAGTCATTTAGACAGCTGTTAGCACGTGATTCTCCTTATGCTGCTGAGAATATAGCCCAGAAGAAGCGGATAGTATAGCTTTTATTTTGGAAAGAGACATTTCTCTGTAATAAACTCTCTTTTCCAAAGATGAGTGATTCCTCAATCAGATACAGGGCTTGCAATATCGCTAGCCCGACGTCCTGGGGCTAGCGATTTTTTTCAGACGGGCTACTCTGCCCGTCGGGCTATTGTAGGAAGGAAAAATATATGTCAATGCTTTTGCATTCTTTCAGAAATGTAGCTGGGTAATTATGTCATTGGCATCGGTGAGCCACTGTCAATATGTGACATATTGAAATCGCGTTTGAATTTGCGCTTGTTTTTTTGCTTTCACTTTGCAATCTTGCGAACTGTGTATAGAGAGCGACAGTACTGATCTGTGAGTGATGATAATTTGTGCACCAATTCCTCTGACATCGTCTTATTAATCGTTAGCTTACTATGCAAACATGACAAGTGAAATCTCCCGCAGCAAGCTTAAACATGTGAGAGGTTGATCGCGCAGAGAATCGCTGAGCTTATGTGAGTCCGTGTGTAAAAGTAGCAGTATATATATTTTAGTTCTGCTGAGCCAAATAAGACAGGTCAGGGTGAAGAAGTGACAGCCAAAGAAAAGCTTACCACAAAACGGAGAAGTTATGACAAATCAGACTATAAGGCAAAAAGAAAGTGCAGCTTTATGGTTTCATGGACAAAAGAATTTCTGTGGCTGCAATATGACGAGCTAAATAACCAGGGGTGCACATAAGTGGTCCGCAGGTGCGCATTCGCTGTCAAAATAAAAAACGCGCACAAGGGTTAGGGTTAAATTTAAAAACTGTACTTTTGAGTTAAAATATATATTTATAATTTTAATAAATGACAAATTAAAAAGGCATGAACATTTTTTTGTATCGAAAAAATATCGAACCGTGACACCAAAGTATCGAACCGAACCGAACCGTGAATTTTGTGTATCGTTGCACCCCTATTATTAGATATTTAGTCTAAATAGCAAGAAGGGGGACCAAGTTTTCTGCTGTAACAACTTCTAACTTGTGATGAATGCACAGCATACTTTGCCTCATATTTCTCAGTGTTTGTGATGGATTTACTTCTTACTGTAGGTCAGAGCTGCTTTCAAACACAAAACCAAGGTCTGGTCTCTTACCAGCAGCTCCATCCGAAACATTAATGTGAAGCCCTTCAACTCTGACATAGTGAGTCCTGATCATGGGGGAAAAAGAACAGATAAAGCAAAAATGGCTGCTTGAGTCTGACTTTCTCTCTGTTTTTGTTGTTTTATAGATGAATGGACACAAGGAGGGTGTAACTCCCACCAAGATGAACACATGGGACAAGAGCACCAACTCAGCCAACCGCATTGACCTCTCTGCCGTGTAGAACCCCACATCACTATTTCCGCCTGTGGTGGGAGAGCAGTCTGAAGCCCCCAGAGTGTCCTCCCACGTTATTATGTAATGAATTGGACAGTGGTCTGCTTAAGTTAAAAATGTCCCCAAAAGAGGTGTTTTGTAGCTACGCGATAGCTTCATCTTTAAAGACAAACAGATTCTTAGGACTGTGCCTTACTATCCACTCAAAATAACATGCCGCGTTCCCAAAAAGAAAACCAGAAGGAGAAAGAAGGATCTGTGAAGTTATTAGAAAGATCCATGAGCGTAGCTCGAGGCCTGATGATGAAACTCTGTAGTGTAGCATGTCAGCTTGTCTACCTGCATACTGTACTGTAGATAGGGGAGCTAGGGTTAGATGGCACAGCTTTTATGTATGTTTAGTACATATGTAGAACGAAAAAAGGAAGTTATTTTTGATGCCAAGGGTGTACTTACTGTTCGCACTCAAAGAGTAACATTTATTAATATTTTTTATGACAAGAAAGAAAGAAATAATTGAAAATATTAACTTTATCTCTGGGCATCGAATGTTGTTTTCAAAAATTTCAGAATCTCTGTTGGTTGTACTTATTTTTTCTACAACTCCACAAAGTTATCTCCACCTACTAGCTAGCTAGCATAGCTTAGCACAAAAAACGGGAAGCTAGCTAGCTTGGACAAAGGAGACGAAATTCACCTACCAGACACCACTAATGAGGCTCATTTGTTAAATATGTACAAAAACAGATGTAAAAATAACAAGCTGTAGCTTTACAGTCATGTGCCAGATTTAGCAGCATCCGTCTTTCTGACGAATCTGTGCTCTGCCAGACTAGTTTGCTGCTGTTTAGCTGTAGACTCAAGAGCAGTGGTGTCTAATCTTTTTATGTAACTCTTGGCAAGAAAGCAAACGAGCTTATCTTCCAAAATGTCAACCTGTTTATTTGAATCACAGGGACGTGCTTATCATAGCCTAAGCTGTCTCACATGATAAAATAGTGCAATTACATCCAATGAAACGCAGTAATAGGCTAAGTATTTTCAAGATATAGCTGAGTAAAAAACAAAACCATGCCATCGGATAGAAAAAGACCAAGGAAAGTTTCTGTTTTCCTTTAACTTAGTGTTATATTTATGTTTTAAAAACTATGACAAAGTGGTTTGACCAACAGGCAACAGAATTCATCATCATAAGGGACACATTGTAAATTTTATCTAGGTGAAACCTTTTTTATATTCACATGATAAACACAGTTTTAATTCAGTTCTGGTGATGGCACAACACAACAACGGCATAATAACCATGGATGATGTAAAAGTGGATTAGAATCTTATAACGTATTTATTTATTTTGTGAATCTGAATTTATCTTTATCTTGTCTTCTGCAAAGTGTCACAGCTCAACAATCAGTATGTTCTTATGTTAAATTTGTGTGTCTGTTACTGTTTAAAATGAATAAAATGAATTGACTGGCACAGTTGCAGTACCTCACATCTTAGTAAGCTGCCATATATTATTTTTTTCATGGAATAATGAAGACTAGTTGTGTATCGAACACCGTTCTGTGAAGTTTTGATTTCGTGTTTAGCCTCGTCTGTTGCTATTTCTTCTATAACAGAGGGACTGGATAAGGTTATTGCTTTTTTTTCTTACTATACTGTGAGAATTAGGGGAGATCACATTATTTAAAACATCATCGATCTTACACTGAGACATCAATAAGTTTCCTAGAATAGGATTTACTGTAAGTCACAGATTTAAAATGAAATATTTCAGTACTCCCAAGCATGTTTGTGATCTTTGATGTTTGTTGTCTTACGGTACTATGGTTTGAGCTTTCGGTTATCTTTATTAAAAACCTTTTAGTATAAGAAATCAGTGTGTACTTAAATAAATGATTTTCAGCATTATAAAAACATTTATATGACTTATGGGACAGTTTTGGTGGATACAAGTGTGCGCACCTGTTATTTACACTCTTATAAAATTCATTTTTGGCAAGAATGATTTTCTGTCAGACAAAAACTGCATTTCACAAAAGTACAAGAAAAACTGCTAAACACTATTGCTTTTTTAAATGTATTAAAGAGTGACTGAAGATACATACTTGATTTGATTACATCACATTGCTGAAACCTTATTTTAAGTTCAGATAAAGATACATGTTGATTTAAATTTCACTGAACTAACACTGAACCTTGCTATGACCAAATCCTGTTTAAATTCAAGAAATTGGTTGTTGTTTTTTTGCTATTGCTTTGTGTGGCCATAGAGAAAATATTAGCAGAGAAACTCTTCATTTGAATGCGTGATGGCCATTTACCATTTGTTAACAACTGAACTGCTAATTACAGAGCTTAAAGAGCTTAACCCCCTGTGGGCACTGGGCCGTGGGGTTGGGTTTAATCGCGGGAGGCCAAGAGCCTTTGTGATAATGAATGCATATTAGTTGGGGGAGGAAAGATTGAGTTTATCTCACTAAGTGAGGTTAAATGCAGTGGATTTTATTGTAACAGAATGCTATTCATGTCTCTACTCTAGTAGTCCTCCACAGCATAACATTAGTATTTGGTTTTTATTTTCTGTAATTAAAAATACAGTAATGAAGAACTGTGTTGAAGCTTGTTTCTTCAACTGAAAAAAAAGTTTCTCAGTGTTAAGTTGACATGTTATTATTCAACCTAATTTCTACGTTTTTAATGATTAAGTATCTGCGTGAGTTTTTAAAAGTTATTTCCCCAGACATTTTCGCCAGTAAGTAAAAAAAAAAGTATGTGATACCAAACTTTTAAATTTTAAGATAATACAGTAGCCCCAAACCCTGAAACAAGCTACCAATGCGAAGTGGCGGACTTTACGAGTTGTCCCTGAAGGCGACACCATGAAACAGCTGCCTGCCTGTTTGCGCATGCTCACCAAAAGACGTGAATAACCCCTGGGTAGATGGGTAGAAAGGTGAGGAGGAATACAACAAAGTTTAAACATAGTCGTGTGGACACTAACTGTGTTGACGAGCGGTCATTTGAACGTTTACCGGTTCTAGCAAAGCGACATGGACTAGTTAACCTCGTTAAATAAGCACAGTGTGCTGCTAATATTTTGTTTACATACTGTTTACGACGAGGTTATTTCAACTTTTTTTGCTTGTCGAAACTTTTTTATGTTTTTTTATCGACATTTGCTATGAACACAAAGCTTGCTTCGTGCCATGACGGTGTTTTTCATCAGTGGTATGGGATTTGCTAGCAGGAGAAAACTGCCGTGGGACCGCGCGTTTGTTTCATTTGGAAAATCAACCACTTAAACACTATCGGATATTTTAACACATTTTTGTAATATCCATGGAGTCTATTGGGAAGTTTGAGTTCAGCAGGAAAGACCTGATTGGTCATGGCGCATTTGCAGTTGTGTTCAAAGGCAGACATAAAGAGGTAACTTTCATATCTGATGTTAATTTTGATTTATGCGGATCTCTGGAGATGAATAGGTTGTGTTGTTGTGTTTATGTACTCCCTTTGTTTACCTTCCAAGAAACGTGATTGGGAAGTTGCCGTGAAGTGCATAAACAAGAAAAACCTTGGCAAGTCTCAGTGTTTGCTTGCCAAAGAAATCAAAATATTAAAGGTATGTATTTATTTAAGATGGTGCTGTGGCATGTCTCCAAGAATACCTTTGACAAATATGTTTTTTCCCCACACCTCTGCTAGGAGCTGAAACATGAGAACATTGTTCGACTACTTGACTATCAGGTAAGGTTGCTCCCCCCATCCTCTTCTTCACAGCACATGCACAACAAAACACACAGACATGCTGTACTGTTGACTTTGCTGCCACATGATGCAAATGTTGCTGTAACACTGGCAACCAGTTACACAGCCAAGCCCAGAGCTTGATCTGAAAGTTTTAAGGTTCCTCCATCACAAATAAATTATTATATAAAATGCATAAAAGTAACCGCGTGATTGATGTTCACTTGTGATGTATAGCGCTAAATTTTGGATTTGCTTCTGGGGCTAACTGCTAGAACCCAAAAGGCTTTTAGCTTAGCAGATGACTCTAGCAGAGAACATTAATTTACCTGAGTGTGCGCTTTCCTCTTCTCAACTTACTGACACTCTGATAGCCAGGCAGGCAGACATGGGTGAGGTGATCTATTTCTGACAGATGGCAGACTGCAGCCAGTGAGACAATGGCTTATAAAACACACAACCTGAGAAACACCCACACACAAGAAAAATGACTGCAGGTTACACGGGGAGATTTCAGGGGTGATGGCAGAAGCTTACGCAGGCATTAATGTGTGTAATTTACCTGGCATCTGTGCAATCTAAACCCCTGGTATCTGTTATAACCAGACACATTACACCACCACTAGCTTTATTATGGCTCTTCTCTGTGGTTGTTGTTGGTAATGGTGGTTTTATATATATATATATAAATCATTTTAATCCTGTATTTTTCCTGTAGTGTAATGAGGTTTTAAAACTGAAAACCACATTGCACCATAATAGCCTTGAGGTATTTTATGCAATAGTGCAAGTGCGAGTGGTAAACAGTTCTAAGGTTTCAGTACGGCACACAGAGAGCTCATCAGCTTTAACCTGGTGTAATAAAAGCAAGACGCAACTTGATTTCCCACTTGTTACTTTCCATTACAGTCAAATGGACCTGGCTCGCTGAACATCTCTCGCTCCACTTCATATTACCTCGTTAGCTTTTTCAGTGGTATTGACAGGATCGGGTTTCCCTGCATCAAAGATGAGTTTCTAGAAGCTGCTGCTGATGGGCCAAAAGAGTCTTACAAATCAGCTGATGTAACTCATTGTGGCCTGAACTTCTAATCCAATGTTTACAATGCCAGTGTTGTATTTAAGCAGTTTAAATATTTGTGACTTTACTGACTCAAACTTCAGCTCTGTTTTTTTTTTTTAGCTATCATGTAGCCAGTGCTTAATAATACTGCATGTAGCTTCATTGTGAATGATTTGCATATTATCTGCTTGTATTAACAGGAGACTGGGGGATGCGTGTATCTTGTTATGGAGGTGAGTTGTGTTTGAAATGCTAATGGTTGGTCTTGTTTTCATGGGAAAATGCAAATCTCATCCTCTACTTGGGCAGCATTGTCAGCCGAGCTGACGCTTGTCTTTCTTGTCTTTTCAGTATTGCAATGGAGGTGACCTGGCAGAGTATCTTCATTGTAAGTTTGCTGCAAAACAAATGGCTTAAAGCTCAGAATCTGTGCTGCACAGTTTTTGCAAAAGCACAAAAGAAAAACAGGACATTCACACCTTATCTTTCCATTGCATTGGGGTGCTTGTTAACATGTCGTACTGGTCTGGCTTTTAAGGGGCTTAGCTCAGCTTTTTTGTAGTGTTTTGAGGGACTAATAGGATTCTAACAGGGCAGTGTGACCTAAGAAGTCAGGTTTAAAGTTCATTCTGTGAATTATCATGAATACTACCAAGTACTTAACCTAGATAAAAACCTGTTGACCTAAAGTTTCTCTCCAGTGTTTGCCTACAGCGTGAAAAAACAGAGCAAAATGAGCAGCCTAAAAATAAACCCCCACCTTTTTTCTTTTTTTTTTTTTATAGTACAACATTAAATAAAACTTCTCTCACTTGGAAATTCCCCTACTTCAAGTTTCAAGCCGTGTTTCAAATAATGATGACACATGGAGTTAATTTTTCCTGGGGCTAGGTTTGCCCCGCTGGTGTGGAGTGTCGGTCTAATACGGCCCCAGTGCCAGCGGTCCTTAAAGGCTAGAGCTGCCAATTCTGTGTCTCTACCAAGGAGACACATACAGCTATTTGCAGCGCAGCACTCGGGCACATTTGGCAACGTTCTCGCTGCTCCCACATGACCTCACCCATCTGTCACTCCCTTATGCTCTGTCCTCTGGTGGAAAACAAGACGGCTATGGGGTGCTGATGCACTGCGAGGGAGGGGGGTGTTTGGTGCAGCAGTAGGTGGTGGTGGTGGAATTTGTGGGGGGAGCTAGTGTGTCAGACAGCCTTGACTTTAATTTCTAATTGAGGCATTATGAATAAAATCTTCCTCCGTGAGGCATAGCAGCATTGACGCTGACACGTTACACCATAAATAAGTTACGGTGAACATGTGATAGCAAACAAAGTATATATTTATATCGCAGTCCTTACAGTATGTACATGTCAGATATTCCTCCAGATATCTGCTGGTAGCTGCAGCATTTCTATGCTTGGCTTTGCTTTCCTAGTGTATTTTCATATTTTGAGCTTTCTTTAAAAAAAAAAAAGTCTCACATAAGTAAGCTAATGCCTTTTCTTTTTATCCAGCATAATAAATCTTCCATCAGGCTGAATTTCTTTTTCCCTTTCTGTATCGACAGCTAAAGGCACTCTGAGTGAAGACACCATCCATGTATTCCTGCAGCAGATATCACGGGCCATGAAGGTCCTACATAGCAAAGGCATCGTCCACAGAGACCTCAAACCCCAGAACATTTTGCTCTGCCATCCAGAGGGGCGCAGGTCCAGTTCCATCAATACCACCTTTAAGTTAGGTAATGACTTACACCAGCATTGCATTAGATGGTCTAAATGTAAAATAAAAATGTGTTCATATAGATTTAAAAGGAAAACACTGCCACCTATTTCTCTCACCCTCCAGCTGACTTTGGGTTTGCGCGTCATCTCCAGACAAACACCATGGCAGCCACGCTGTGTGGCTCTCCCATGTATATGGTAAGCATTAAAGTAGTTCACTCTGGTATCCTGTGCCAAGCAGGTGTGATGGAACCGTGCCTCTAAGCTGTTTTGGGGTGTTTTTTCGGCCACAGGCTCCCGAGGTCATCATGTCCAGGAACTATAATGCCAAAGCTGATCTGTGGAGCATCGGTACCATCGTGTACCAGTCTCTGACTGGAAAAGCACCATTTTATGTGAGTAGCACTTAAAAAAAAAAAAAAACGAAAAAAAAAACATGTGAACCAATACTAACAAAGACTTGCTAAGGTCCCTTGCATAATCACAAGCAGTCATGCAATTGTTTTGCCTCAGTTCACACAAAGGACAAACTAACTGATGTCAAAGTGTAACATGATGCATCTTGTTCATAACATTAAAAATGGAAAAACATGATTCGCGACACTGCCTGCTGGGTGATACTTTTCCACATCTTCTGTGTTGTTAGCTGGAAAACGTTGGAGCGCCTTGTTAGAAATGAGCCTTGTTTACCTAAGATGGGATGATGAGAGAGGCAGCTGGAAATTACTGTGAGCCATTTCTGTGAACCCAGAGTAAATGCTGTTTCACAACCCCAGCTATTACTTTCCCCTCTTCACGTGTCTGCTCAGATGCCACTGTTGCACGGCTATTTGCAAGCTGCCTCAGCTGTGATTCACACATATATAGACACATGCCAATAGTTTTACCTCCTCGTTGGTTGAGTATTTTGTGCTAAAGTTGCCCCTTCTGTCCCTGTGTAGACAGAAAAACATTGTGTTTGGCCCTTTTGTCCGTTACATCTCTTGAGGTTATTTATATTGCAGTTTATTTCCTCTAGCAATGAGAGGGAAGGTTGCCTTTTATTTCTGCCTGGCAGGTCAGTGAGTTAAGTCCAAAGGTTAGCGAAAGGTGAGGCGCTGCTGCTGATGTCTCTGAGAGTGATGTTTATTTGGTTTAGCTGGCAAGCATTCATTACACTTTCGCCTTTCTGGAAACCTGATTGTGTTTATGCTTGGGCTATATGGACCATTACACAACAGTTCATTCAGTTCAAATGCTTTTATATAGTGACAAATAACGACAACAGTCACCTGAAGGTGCTTTATTTTATAAGACAAAGACCTCACAGTATTAGAAAGAAAAACCACAACAATCAGACAATCCTTTATCAGCAACTGCTTGGTGACAGTGGGAAGAAAGAACTCCATTATGATGTCAAGAGCCCTCCAGCAGACCTAGGCTTGGGTTATGGGGTGAGGGGATGGAGAAGAGAAAAAAGCAGTGGAGAGAGATCAAAATTTACATTCGTAAAGCTTTAGGCCAGAAGATCGGTTATTCAAATGCTTGTTTGTAAAGTCCAGACTCATTCATTTGCATTGTTATAGTCTGTGGGTGGTCATCTCCAAGTCTTACTCTCGTCTCTGTGTCTTTTGTATACAGGCCAGCACACCACATGAGCTTCGTCTCTTCTATGAAAGTAACAGGAACCTGTTCCCCAAGTGAGTACAAACAGCTTTCACCCAAGCACTCCAGCCCCGAACATTTTTAGACATTACCCTGCAGGTATATATTTCTAGCACCAATGCAAAACATTACAAAACTTAATTGTTTCCCCAAATGGAAAAAAAGACTGAGTTGAAAACATTTAAAGATGAGCCTGGAACAAAGCAACATGCATAACAAACAGAGGAAGACAGTAGAAAAAAGCGACATAAACTGGCATTACTAAGAAATCTACCCTGGATGCTGATAGTGTGAATGATGTTTGATGTATATTTGGACACATGCACACACATATATAATTAGCTCTGAGTAAATAAGTCGCACAACACTTCTAAGAATAGTGCTGTTGTGGAAGAACCCATCCGGACACCTGACGGGAACGATCATCAACAACATTCTCCATCAGCAACTCTCACACAATTCATATTTTAGAGTTACAAACAACAGTGTGGAAATATAGAGAAATCCTTCTTCCTGTGAAGGATTTAATTCTCTATAAACAATTCTGCCTCGGCTTTGTTATCAGTGATTACAGAGGCCTTTGCAGCTAGGCCTCGTGGCTATTTGCAGTCGTTTTGAACACAGCTTCTCTGATGTTCAGAATTTGGACTTGGAAAGTGTTCAGAGGGATTTATGGATTGTTTGCCCACTGCTTTCATGGTGTACTTTGCCTGCCTGTGTGTGGCTTGGAGCCATGCTTATCTTTTTCAGTGATTAAGCCGGGAGATGAGAAAGGCTCTGCCTGTGTGTGTGTGTGTGTGTGTGTGTGTGTGTGTGTGTGTGTGTGTGTGTGTGTGTGAGGGAATAGTTTGTAGTTTTCCTTTGGCTCTATATATATCCTGCCCTAAAGTGCCAGCTACTGGTCTGTATGGCTATTGCTTTCCATACTACCCACATACTGTAGGTCAGCACTTACACATACACTATGGCTGACTGCCTGGAGTGTCATGACACCTCAAGGTCTTGTACTGAAGCCATAAATTAGATTAAGATTTCATATTTTAGAGTTCACGGTATGGAACGTCTGAAGCAGTCTGTTTCTTAAAGCCATAAATATCCACAAAATAACTCAGTGAACAAACTTGAACATGAAGTCAAAATATTAGCATGATCTAAATAAAGGCTATAATACAGTGTAAAAAGCTACATAATAATGGTCCCATACTTTCTCCTCTCCCTACATCTTATTTTGTAATTAAAATGATTAGAATGATTAAATAGTGATAACCTTTAACAATTTGTTCTCCTGGGATTTGTATTATTAGCTGTGTTCTTACACATGCAAGTTTTAATAGAAAGCTGTTGTATTTTGCCAGCATCCCAAAGGAGACCTCTGATAACCTAAAACACCTGCTGTTGGGGCTTCTACAGAGGAATCATAAAGATCGGATCAGCTTTGGTAAGTCTGCCCCTTTTTATTAGTAAAAAACATGATTTAATAATTGAATTCAAAGTGTTTTTCTTATGTCTTTATCTTTTCTTTTTCAGAGGAATTTTTTAACCATCCCTTTTTGGAAACAAGCTCATCAACAAAGAAATGTAAGTGTCGCGTTGTTGTGAGGACAGCTTAGTATCAGTGACGCCGTTATAGCTGAGGTCGTAACACAAGTGCTTTACTCTATTTTTTGTCACAGGCTCATCAGTCCCCGTGCACTCCTACCCCAGTTCTGGCTCCGGCAGCTCCTCTAGCAGCTCCTCCACATCTCAGCTGGCCTCGCCTCAAGTATGCACAAAGTTTTCTCATGAAGTGAAGTGACCTGAAACCAATTGGTCATACTGTGAAATCCATAATAATATTAGTTTTCGTTACATCTGTGTTTTATCTTCACTCTGTCAGCATTCCGATGGAGAGATGCACCAACCTCAGCCCAAGCTGCCTTACACCCCTGTGCAGGACAAGCCTGGTTTCCTGCAGAAAGAAACAGCTAATCAAGATGGTAGATATATCCAATCTCTCACAGAAGATTATGTCTTGGTGCCTGCCCAGTTTCCCAGTAAGACCTCTGAGCATCAGGAGCACATCGGATTTATCAGGATGTTTTAGTGCATTATTTTTTTGACATTAGCACAAAAAGACTGACTGCTCCTGTTGTGCTGCTTTACAGGTGAACATATATGTGAAGTAAAGGTTGGGTCACCCCCAGAAAGTTCCCTTAAAGACCGTGGGTGAGTGTTCCCTTCATGGCCTGAACACTGTATGGGTTCAGTTAAGTTTTATTATTTTATGTAATTTTTAAATGTGTTTGTATAGGAGCTCCCCACTGGCCGAAAGGGGCGCTAGACTCACTGGAAAGACACCCCCACGCTCTCCTATGCTGCGCTCTCCCCCCAAGCCTGTTAGGTAAGAGAAAGCCAGACTGTCAGAAAGCCAATTTTAGAGTTCAGCTCGTGGAGGATAAAAGAGGTCCGATATGGATAATTAAATTGAACGTGCAGCTAGATCAAACAGTATTTATATTCACAGTATATAGAACATGTTATAGAGCTAAAATTAAACCACATCCCACTTTTAAAGACAGTAGAAGGCATCCTGGCTAGATGGAAATCTTTACCCATATCACTCATGGGAAGGGTCGCCGCTATAAAAATGATGGTCTTGCCAAAAATAAACTATTAATTTTCAATGATCCCAAATAAGCCATCACAAGATTGGTTCAGATCTCTAGACTCGTATATTTCTAAATTCCTTTGGAAAGATAAACCCCCACGTATCAGCTTAAAAACACTACAAAGGACCAAGGATAAAGGAGGATTAGATCTGCCTAACTTTAATCACTATTTTTTAGCCCACAGGCTTCAGTTCATCTCTAGATGGTTTAAACACACCCTCTTAGATGAACCTTGGATAGATGTAGAACAGGCACTATGTAATAACCTAGAAATTTCAGACCTACCATTTATCAGCTCAAACATCAAACGACATGAATGCTTTAAAAGCATCAACATCAGCTCTTCTCTGACAGCATGGTGGGAGTTTCTAAAAATGACAGAGTCTTCATTAATCCCATGCAAACGTACACCTATCTGGAACAATCCGGACATATTACAAAACAATAATATGATAAACTTTCCAGATTGGAGTTGCAAAGGAATTAAATACTTGGAACATATGTTGGAAGGAACAGACTTTATTTCGTTTGACAGACTAGTTCCACTGCTGTTTATAACTGCTTTATAAAATCATCTGCCCACTCTTCTGTGTTTCCCCTTTTAACCACGCAGCAAACCAGCTGAAACACTTGGCAGTAACTTCAGCCCGTCTGTTCCCATTCCCGTCCCAACTCAGATCCAAAACTACCAGCGTATGCAGTGTGTCGGCTCTCATGGCTCCACCAGGCATGTCCATCCATCTTATCTGTGCACCAACCCCACCTCAGAGTCTTACTCTTATGCGTTCTCTGTTTCCTTTGTCTAACAATGTCTCATCTCATTCAGGGTCACGTTATACTGTCCCAGCAGCCCCAGCAGCAGTGAAAGCCCACCACAGTATGAAGAATGTGGATCTCCCAGTCCAGTCTTTACCTTCAACTCTGGAGGGAGCCAACCTAAACAGTCTTCCCCGCCAGGTAACTAGATCAGTTGGCTTCTGTATTACCTATGAAGGCATTCATCTGTATGTGTCATACACAAATACATAATTTTAAATTGATCCCAGTCAACTTTCATATACACAGTTGACTGGACATTGGAAATGCACACAGAAGAAGGTTAAAAAAATAGTTAATTATTATCAGAGACCGATGTTTATGTGGCCTTTTTTTAATGTCTGAAAGGGGCTTTTGTTAAGCAGACCTATTCCACTGTAACCTTCCAACAGCAATACACACACTCTCAATTTCATCATCTCACACAAACATTTTTTTTGTGGATTTTTAAATTTGTTTTGAGGTAAACTGTCAGTATTTTATTTTCTCTGTAGCTCCTTTTGCTCTCACTCATCTGTGTTTTTTATTCTAAACTCCTACAGTCAACGAATGTGTTTACAAATATCATGTGCTCTTTAAAACAGTTGTTTTATATATATAATTTTCTGTTCTCCAGTGGGAACAAGCCCAAAGACGTCAGAGCAGACTCTCCCACTCAGCACAAGAACTGGGCTCCTCGTTGCTTCTCCTGACATGCAGGACAGGCCCAAGGTCAGCTTCAACATGCCATACAGACACAGTGTTGACTTAATAATAATAAACATTTTATAGTTAATATTAAGTCATCCACTCTACTCTGCCATTCTGTCTGTGACATTAGAAATTGTTTTGCAATGCACACACTGCAAAAACCGGGGTGATTTCCTTCCACATCTATTTAAAACAGCAAATTTTTACACTTCCTATGGTGTCAGCGGATAATAGAAGATATAAATGGGCACAGAGGGAAGGATGTTTCAACAGTTCAATTTCCTTTTCAGCAGCAGGTTCAGCCAAGAATGCCAAACAGAACCAGGACAGTCCCAAACCTGCAATCCCTTGGCCCCACTTCCCAGGCCAACCTCAGCCGTAAAGCAGCAATTAAAAAGGGCCCTTTTAAAAGGTATGAGCAGTGTAATACTTCCACACTGTTCTTATAAATGGTTGAAATAAAGAAAGAAAGAAATGGTTAAATCATTATGAATTTTTGACAATATTTTAGCATTCTGGAAAATTACAAGCTTAATATTGCAAGTCTAATTAAGATTATGGGAGCCTGCTACTAAGAGATAACACACAGTCAAACATATGCTGGTTGATTAATTATTAAATGCTCACAAGGGTGTCTGTGGATATATTACATGTGCAGATCAGTGAGCACGGGAAGGTTATCTGACATGCTACTGAAGGCGGCCCTCGGAGCTCCGCTCTTTGAAGAAGGGAAAGACGAGAGCCTCAGCAGTGAGAAAAGCATGGAGATAACAGGTATCAGTGCAACATGCTAAAAGTAAAACCAGTCAAATGAGTTCTAAAGGGACAGCGTCTGTTTTCAGTACGAACGAGTCCATTCATAAAACCACTGACTTAAAGTGATGCAGAAGAAGGTTTTACAAAATCACCGCACATGTAGGGGAAGGTGACACATGTTTGGTACATGCAGTAGGCACAAAGAGACCTTTGTGAAGTATCTAATTTAGTCACCATGACCACTGCATTACTTTACTTCAGTTCATCTAGGCTACCTTACCAATGGGGTAGCAGCCATCTGACTCTTCTTACTTGTTCCTACAGCACCCCCTGCTGGCTGTCATGGAGTTTTCCAGTGCTCAGACAGCCCAGTTCCTGTGATTTTCTCTATGGGCTCTCCAACCAGTGGAAACTCTCCTCCTGATACCATGTTAATGAGGAGGTTCTCAGGTAGGTGTCCTGACTTCCCTCACTACTAACTTTCTACTGAGGGCTTTTATTTTGAACTGTCATTTTAGTTTTGCTTATAGGAAAGTTTAAATAAGTCTCTTAATTTCAGCATGCTTACGATATAACCGCTTAATCTGATTATAATGTGCTGCTTTTTGAGTTTGGATGTCACTGAGACTCTTAACTTTAAAAGAAAATTGTTGTGATTAACCAAGGAAAACTAATATTTCAGGTCATTTTCCATTTGTTAAGTGTTTATATTTTCCATCTTTTTTTTTAAAGCTACAACGTGTTATCAGTTAAATCCATTTACATATTCATGAATTATGTATCAGCTGTATGTGGTTAAGCTAACTTTGCCTTTTGTTTTTAAATACAGACACTCCCAGCTACTTAAACTCAGGTTGGCATCTTCAACGAAGAAACCGTAGGCACAGTGACACTGAAACAATGAATGTTATTCCACCCAGCAGCCTGATTTTTCATCCTCCAGAGCTCCCTGAAGACACATTAATGGAGGTACAGTCAAATGCCGATAGTGGTGAATACTCCAGGATCGTCAGTAATTTACATTTGCGGGTTCCACATGAAAGGTTTCCACATTGAGAATATTTTATGTGCTCTTTTCACAGGAGGCTCACACCGATGCTCTGACTGACTTGCGCTTCACTTTGGCTTTCGTCCAGTGTGTCATGGAACTGGCTTCCTCTAAGGACCCAGGGCTCGAGCCCATCAGCAGTCCCGACGTTTCCTTCCTGGATCAGAGCTTGGTGGCTGATCAGATCAGCCTTCTAAGTAGAGAATGGAGGTAAGAGGCATTACAGTTTCTCCACACGTGGAGTAGCTCTCTTTGTTTAATAAAAAAAGAAAATCTTAAAACTTCTATGTAATGTTCCAGCTATGCAGAGCAATTGGTGCTGTACATGAAGGCTGAAGAGTTTCTGTCATCAGCTCTGCGCAGCGCTAAAGAAAATGTCAAGAAAGGCGAGCTGTTTCCATCTGCTACAGTCAAACAAGGTGAGCCCAACATTCCCTTCTGTAGATTTGTAAGGTAAAGGTAAACGTTCATAGTGTGAATTTCTTCAGAAATGGTGCTACCAATAGAATAGCTTGACTTAATTTAAAAGGAACTTGAACTATGATCCAGAACCTCCCATAATTTAAATCACATGACCATGTAGGTCAAAGTGTTTCAACATTATTTTACATATTTGGTTCAAAGCTCCAGACTGTGACTGTCTTTGTTACACAGTTAAAACCAGTTCTCTGCTTGCAGACTGCGCAAACTTAGGTGATTACCATAAAGAGTATGTAAGATGGACTTATCTTTAAGTCTGAAAAGTAAAGCCTTACACTGGCATGCTCTTTAAGGCCACCAGGGGGCAATCCCTATGATTTCAAAAGGGCTTCCGCTCCTATAGACATCGGCAACCAAATTGCCTTCTTTCCTGACATCTGTAAACACTTTAATCGTGGGTTTATACCCAGAGTCACTTCTCATGGGTCGTCCCGAGTAAAACGTTAAGTCCATTTTGTGAATTTTTATCGTTCTAAGTTTCAGGAATGATTGTTATGCAGGGTATGTAGAGAAGATGCTGGCCTATGACTCTGCAGATTCGCATTCAGATCCACCCCTCATTTGTCACATCCAGTAACAAAAACCACCATGTGACATTGAAAACGCCCATTCTGACCCTTTAAAATTAGATTTCACAAAATAGTGGGCGACGTCATGGAGGCTACATCCATCTTTTATATCGTCTGTGGTGTTTACTCAGGATGCCCTATATTTGTGGCTACCACTGAAAAAGTAAACCTGACTGAATATTCCTGCCTCACTGTCATTTTCTCTGCTCTCACGGGTCTCTGTATTTACTGCTGCCACACACACATACAAGCTAAAAGGAGAATAGAAACGGTGTCTAAAACTGAGATGAAAGAATGCACGTTGGCTGCAAAGTGCACCAAAATCTGTCAGTCAGGAAGACATTATAAGAAACTGAAGTCATTCTTGAAACTCCTGTTGTAGGAGCACAACCACTTAGGCAGAAATATTGTGTGTATCTGTGTGTATTTATTAACAGTTAATGAAAGTAAAAATGTTCCTGTATTAATTCGTTTTTTGGGTTGTTTTTTTTGCAGTAATCAGAAAGCTGAATGAATTGTACAAGAACTGTGTGACCTACTGTCGCTCCCTCAGCGATCAGCTGCAGACCTTCTTGCTTAACAAGCAGAAACTTATGGACAACTTCAATGCACTCACAGCAGAGAAGCTCATCTACAACCACACTGTGCACATGGTCAGCTCATTTCACAGGAGGATATTGATATTCACTCCAAGATTGACTCTGTCCTGTATATGCTATCAGTCGTTATCTTAGCTCTTTAAATATATGCATGTGTGTCTTGTTTTTCCCCCCTCCATTCAGGTAAAGTCTGCGGCTTTAGATGAGATGTTCCACCATGGCACCACATCAGTGCAGCGCTACCATAAAGCCCTTGTGCTCATGGAGGGTCTGTCCCGAACCCTCACAGAGCAAGGGGACATTGACGGCATAGAAAAATGTACGTGGAAGCTCTGTGACACACAACCCATTACAGAGAAATTTTAAATGCTAACATTAGTCATTGTATTCATGCATTTGTCATGTGGTCACTGAGTTGTTCCCTTATCTCTTTAGGTAAGCAATGCATTGAGCGGCGGCTCTCAACTCTGCACACAAAGCAGTATTTATGAGCTCCACGACTGCATCAATAGCAACTGCATTATCTTGCCTCATCCATCTGCCATCACTGTCTGCACTTTGATCTCTCCTAAGGGAAACGACCACTGGAGCATCTGCTCCTCTCATTTCTTCACCCAATCTGTAATTGAAAGGTAAATGCACAGTAAAGGTTCGAAAAGGCTGGAAGTTCTTGAAAAACAGGTTGGGTTATGAATGTTTAAAAGCTATGATCAGGTACATCGTTTTCAGTATTTGTTTTGTTACAAACCGTACGTGTTAGTGTGTTTTGGTGTTTTGCACATAGAATGATGAGCTAAATTAAGAAATGATTGCAAGTGTTTTATACTTGAAGCAAAGATTACTTTGTGGTTTTCTGTGTTCGAAACATTTGAGTTATGTGTCTGGTGAATAATCACCAGCCTGCGGGACTCTGAAGAGTTTGAATGAGATGACCAAATATTGCCAATGTGTAGCAATACTTGTAAACCTGTGCCTGTTTTTTTCTGTCTTTGCATTATAACAGAAGAGTGAATATGAATGTATTGAAAGTATGTTCTAACCTGATACACAATAACTGCCTTACGACTGCCAGTCTTATGGCCATATAGTGTGGAGTGCAATAAGTATTCTTTGACATTTGAATGAGATTTGTTTTACACATGATCCAAAAATCCCTCCCTTGGGTGGGTGATATACTCAGCTATGAAGTACTTCAAGTGACTTTTTTCCCGTGTGTATCTATGCATATTTGGGGTTTTTTCTTGTGTGTGTTATACATTTGGAGATTTGCTGATTTTGAATTTGGAGATGTATGTTTGCATTCAATCCATCTGCAAACCGTGCATGGCACTAGGTGATTTTAACTAATTGTTTGAAGTCTGTTTACCAAATGCCTTTTGTATTGTTTTAAGACTGCCTGTCAAATGTTGCCAAGATAAGTTGTTATATGGTGTTTGATCAAAATAAATATTTATTATAAAGTCGCTGACAGTTTGCAGTAGAAATCAATTTCATTGTTCTTACTCAAATGTGGACTTTTATCAAAGCTTCTGTTTAATTCAAATCCATAAGTAATTATAGTTTCTTTATAATCAGGATTTAGCTTAAAGTATACAATTTTACTACATAATATTCTTGTTAACTAATAAGCTGTGAATGTATGAATCGTCCAGGCTTTATTTATTTATTTACCCGCCAAGATTTATTCAGTGTTATAATGAGCAAACATGCACAGAGGACACACTAGAGTAAAGAGAAAAAAAACCCAAACTATTCAACAAACGTAATTACATTTTATAATACCAGGATATCATTTACGTTGCATATTATATGCATTCAACAAACCTAGGTCTTATTGTCTTGACTTGTAAAATATTACATCAAACAACATTGCTTCTATGTATGGAAAATGAGATGAGACATGCTTTTATTTTCCAGTCCACAGTAGTCACATTTATACTACGAATACATTTTGAATGTTCTCAGTTCTTGTTTCACTGGGTAGATCCTATGCAGTGGTTTCCTTAAACTTGTTTTTGATAAAGTATTTATCACAAGTTTTTAGTGCTTTCTCTCACTGTGTATCACGAAATAAATCTTTGGAGACAGATAGTAACAAAATTAAATTGCTAATATTCTTATTAGAGCATTGTTCTTCTTCTTATATTATTATTTAAATATTCAGGGCTACCGATATAAAGCGGTCATAAAAATCTTCAGAATTAAAGCTTAGATGAGGAACATCAGTTTTGTAACATTATAGGGAATTTTTCCCTGGTATAGCATCAAAACTGCAGTATATTATTTTGGTTTAATATATATTTTGAATTTATAACGAAATTATCTGTATGATAAAAAGAAAAAGACGAAAGATTAAACAGCTCAAAGTCAGAATTCCATTATCATCTTTAATATTCCCACTCCTGAAGACCTTCTATGACTCTGTTGTGGCTTCTGCTATCTTTTATGGTGTGGTCTGCTGGGGCGGCAGCATCTCTGCTGGGGACAGGAAGAGACTGAACAGGGTGATCCGAAGGGCCAGCTCTGTTCTAGGATGCCCTCTGGACCCAGTGGAGGTGGTGAGTGACAGGAGAACGGCGGCTAAGCTGTCATCCCTGATGGACAACATCTCCCACCCCATGCAGCAGACTGTGACAGCACTGAGCAGCTCCTTCAGTGGGAGACTGCGGCACCCACGGTGTGGGACGGAGAGATTTCGCAGGTCTTTCCTCCCCACTGCTGTCAGACTCCATAATAAAGACTTTAACTGATCAAGCACACACATCCATACATATGCAATAATACTAAGTGCAATAATCCTTTCTGTCATCGTTGTATTTTTACTCAGTTGTATATAGTATTTGTATTTGTATTCTATTTTTATCTTATTGTATATTTATTTTATTTTATTCTACTGTATATAGTATTTTATTTTATTCTATTCTGTACAGTTGTGTACTGTATTTATTCTTATTGTATTCTAATTTTTGCCTCATAACTTTTGCACTGTCCACTTCCTGCTGTGACAAAACAAATTTCCCACGTGTGGGACTAATAAAGGTTATCTTATCTTATCTTATTCAGTACCTTTGTAGGAGTTATATTTAAACACCAAGCTGTCAGTGCTTGCTTGTAAAAATCGAGCAACCTTATAATGATTTTATCAACCGCATTTTCATCTAGAGTCACAATCGCTCATGCAACCCACCATTTTAGATTACGTCATATTTTTGCTTCCTCGGATTCAGAACGGGATCCGGGTTACACAGCAGGCTGCCGCGGTCGCCATGTTGCTGAATGAAATTAACTTAGCTTCAAAACAGTGAATAGCAGCTATCAATATCAAGATTTTATTTTTCGCAGAATAGCCCGTGTTGCAGTATGTGACCTATTGTAAATATGACTTAGGATTTACGAAACTACTACAGAATCCCCATTCCCTGTAAGTAACGCCGTTGAAGTAATAACTGTGTTTATTCATTGGTAGCTGGCCTGTTAGCAAAAACAAGCTAGTCAATAGCATCGGCTAGCACGGGTTATTGTAATTACTCAAAAGCCATACACAGTGTTATTGTAAATGTTACAGGTTAATTTTTACATTCCATATTACTCTATTTATATATATTTGGATCATCCATTCACCTAGACCTGATTGTTCCGATACCTGCATTTATTATTTTTCATCGCAGCTAACCTAAGCTAACGTTACGCCCCGGAGAAATTGTAGGCGGGTGAAGCTAACATGTTAACAAGCGCTGTAAATATAACACCGTATCAAGAAACGACTGCTCTACGGCTGTCGACTGGAAATGTTGGTTGTAAATGTAATGTTGTTCTTACGGTGTTGAAACGACTGGGTTTCACTAACTCGTAAATTTCTCAACGCTGTTATCAAGACGTCGTTGTCAAACGACGTTGGCGACACCTCGGTACCGTTAAGGTACATCAGCTTTGTTTTAAATGGTCGTTAGCTTTGGCGGAATCAGTATCAAACCAAATAAGCCATATCGTTTTTACCACAGGACAATGTGTATATGCTAGCTGGCGTTCACCTGTAGGTGCAAACAGATGTAAAAAATAAACAAAAGCTGTACGTCGGTAAAGATGCTCTGTTAAGACCTCCACCTGAATAATTAAGGGGTGTATGTAGGTAACAGTCCATGTCTTTCTTGCACACGATATCAAACTTTAATGACATTCGAGATAAGATTTACTGATGGCAGTGACTGATTTTTGTCTGTGTCATTACTTGTGTGCTTGTTAAATGTTCAAAAATAGTGTATGGAGAAGCTAAAAGACTGATTATTTATAACTAGACACAGTGAAACAAAAGAAAAACGGCAACCCTGGAAGACATTACGTGGTTATTGCTACCAGGGTCTCCAGTTTATCACAGGAAATGGGTATTACAGAGACAATCCTTGGTCCTGATTTATGTCATTTCACGTGAAGTTGTTGATATGTTGACATGTTATGGTTAATTTTCAGATATTTTCCTCCCAGATGACGAGCAAACTTTATTTCTGCATCACATATAGTCATTAAAAAGTAAAAATAAATAAAAATCATTTTTACTCTCCTTTGTTCTTTTCACAGATTATTGTGTTTAAAGATTGTAACCGTATCACGCAATGCACCATGGAAGTGGATCACAGAATATGCAACGACCGCTTCAGAGACCCAAGTCTGTCAGCGGGTCAGAAACAGAGGAGCAGCAGTCGCAGCCGACCATGGCAACTACACAGCAGCAAGCTACAGTTAACCATCCTCAATCACCTGTGACCCCTTTTTCCTCTGCTGCCAGTCCTTCAGCTCCTCAGTCACCCAATTATCAGATAATCATGAGTCGTAGTCCAGCCGCTGGCCCGAACATGAACATAACATTACAAAATGTGGGACAGATGGTTACTGCTAACCAACAAATAACCCTAACCACACTTCCCATCCAGAACCCCGCATCCCCAGGATTCCAGCATACGACACCTCAGTGGAGGTTTGAGCATACTCCACCCTCCTACATCCAGGTCACCTCACCTGTGCCCCAGCCCATTCAACCTCAAAGTCCTACCCAGCATAGTCCAGCCTCTCTGCAAGGTGTGACGAGGCCAACAGCTCCTGCAGCAGCATTGGGTGTGCACGGACAGAGTCCGACACGTTTTGTTGACGCTGGCATGTTAGTGAGGCAAATCAGTTTAGGGAGTCAATCAGGCAGTGGTCACTTTGTTTACCAAGAGGGAACAGGACTGGCCCAGATTGCCCCAGCCACACCTGGTCAGGTACAGCTGGCCTCTCCAGGAGCGCCAGGGTCTGTGAGGGAACGACGGCTTTCTCAGCCTCATTCACAGACTGGCGGCACCATCCACCACCATGCACCTCAAAGTCCAGTGGCCACCACTCACTCAGCTCTGGGCAGCCCTGGTCATATCACCACCTCAAACCTACCTCCCCAGATCAGCAGTATCATTCAAGGACAGCTTAGAAACCCTTTGATATTTGAGAAGCCTCAACAAGGTGTGGTTTCTGGAGTAGGAACCACAGCCACATCATTCAGTATACCTTCCTCTATACCACCCTCTAGCCCATCCCTCACCAGTCCATCTCAAGGGATCCCCAGCAATTCTCTTGCACCCACCAGCATGACTGTGGGCACTGTAAAGAAGCAAGCTGCCAAGAAATTAGAGGAAATTGCTCCTTCCACACCAGAGATTGCTCAGCTGAGAAAACAGTGCTTGGAGCACCACACCAAGAAGATGGAGAATCTGAAAGAAGTGTTCAAAGAATATCTGATTGAACTTTTCTTCCTGCAGCACCTCCAAGGGAACATGATGGACTATCTAGCTTTTAAGAAGAAGCCTTGTGTTCCCTTGTATACTTACTTGAGACAGAGTGACTTGGACCTTGAAGACGAAGAGGAGGAAGAAGAACAGTCTGAGGTTATTAATGATGAGGTATTACATCAGCTGGCTCTTGGTCTGAGATCAAATGTGTATTTCTTTCCTGTCATTCTGTTGAATTTTGTTCCTCTTTCAATTTGGTGTCTTTTTTCAGGTAAAGGTTGTTACTGGAAAGGATGGCCAGGCAGTGACACCAGTTGCCATAGCAACACAGCTTCCTCCCAATGTTTCTGCAGCTTTCTCTACCCAACAGCAGTTTCAGGTGATAGAGGAGGCACTTATTTTAAACATTTATTTTAATGAAATTATCTATAATGCCCTTAAAGTCTCTTGAAAATATCTCACTAATTTCATGAGAGGCTATTTTTGCAGGGACACCAAGGAGCTACTTCTGGCACCATTACAAACCCTGGAGACATTGATGCATTTAAAAGGCAACAGGCTATGGTGCAGGCAGGTAGGGCAAAGATCGTAAACTCCTGTTTTATGTTGCTTTGTTTTCTCCCCGTTTGCTTTGTTTTCTGTTTGTTTTCTTTTCTCCCTCTAATTGCTTCTGCTTTTAGATATTTGGCATCCTCTACTAGCGCTCTGTGTTGAAGTCTTAAACCGAGGAAGGAGAGGTGACCTGTACGGTCTTCAGAAGGTCATTGCTGTGTGCCGAGTGCTTTTTTTTGCGTTATGAGGGTATTGTGTGTTTTAAATCCCAGATCAGGCTAAGAGGCCCCGGATTGACGTTGGTCGCCATGGGCTGATTTTCCAGCATCCTGGTGTAGCTCCTTTAGGATCACCTGGCGTTCCACTCCAGCAGCTTATGCCAACTGCGCAAGGTAGGAGTGCTTCTACCAGGCCGTTCTGTGTTCTGTTCGATGCTGCTGGACCTATGGCCTTTGCTCATACTAAGGAGATGTTAAAAAGGGAATCACAACATTCATCTTCTACAAACAAACTCCAAGCAGCATCAACAAACAGATCTTCCATCTGCTGGATTTCTCAGCAGTCCTCAGGAAGTTCAGGCTTAAGCTCTCTCTGTCAGGATAAATGGGGAAGAAGACAATCCAAGTCTGAAGAATGAATAGCCACTCAATGGGAAGATGCCATGTCTTATGATTTTCTTTTTTTGTTTTAACTATTGATCACCTGTCGTCATCCATCTCTTCTTTTCTGAAGTTTGTTCCTGTTTGTCGTCTTTATTTGGAAAGACCTTCCCGTGCTGATGGATTTTCATCTTATCTGGCGGTGGATCACAGAAAGTGGGAAGCCTGTGGGAATGAATTCACTTTCCAATGGGTTTTGCTTGATCTCCCATTTTATGAATCCACATGTCATGCTTCCCTTTGGTTTCCCATCGTCATTCCCTCACACGCCCCTCTTCAATTGTCCGTCTTTGCGTGAGCCATCAACAGGAACTCAGAATCATCAGTCTTCAAGACTTTTTATTTATCTCATGTCCACTTTTAGTTTATTTCCTTCCATGTTTTTTCATGACATTTTGTTCTGACTTGGCTTCTTTCCCTCAGTCTAAGTAGGAGGGGAATCATTTGGAGGAGTTGTGTTCACGGCACAGGTGTTTGCGATTGTGGTGGTGTGGGTGTGTCAGGGCCAGGTGTTGATGGCGTCTAGGCAAGGTGGTGTGACGTGCAGGGAGGTAAGGCAGGTGATGCTTTAGTGTGCACAGCTCCGCTCAGGCCTGCTATCTGCAAGACCCCATGTCTGTCCTTTTGCTCACCTCTGTGCTTTGTCGCTATGTGAGGCATCCAGATGCCTTGGTTACGGCTAGAATGACATTGCTTCATGCATGCCAAACATACAGTGTTTTTGTGAGTGTCTGCTTTAGTTCTTTCCCCTTACTTCTCCCTGTCTCTTTGTTTTTTGAAGTTCTTTTTTTCATGTTTCTTTGTTACATTTTTTTTCTTTCTAAAACCTTCTTGCATGAGTAATTTTGAATGTTTTTTAACCACATTCTCTCAACATTTGAAATGCAAGGTTTTAGTTTTGCATTAATCAAAGTAGTATTTTATTTGAGAGACATGTAGATTTTCATATTGATTTCATTTCCTCTGTAATCATTTTGCTGTATGAGTTTCATTAGTTTCTGCTCTGATCATCAGGTAGTCGTAGACTCCTGTTAAGTACAGTACATGTAGTTCATTAAGAGAAGGTTCTGAGGAGCTCTTATAGCTGAAACTCAAACAAATGTTTAATAGTTAAAAGTACAATTTTATATTCTACCTTTTAGACTCAAAATATATAACTTCTATAAGGGGTCTCTCAAATGAATATTAAGGGAAAGCTGCCGAACACTTAACGGCATCTATTAATCTGTATTGTAGGAACACAAAGGCATTTATTTAAAAAAACAAACCAAAAAAACTGCACATTGGACAATAACATTAACAACTCATTTTTTTTACCATTTGTCTCTGTGTCACTTTCTATACTACTCTTTTATCCTATACTTTGGTTACCATGTATACAGGCGGGATGCCGCCTACTCCTCAAGCAGTCCAGATCGCAGGACAGAAGCAGAACCAGCAACAGTACGACCCATCCAAAGGCCCTCCAGTGCAGAATGCAGCCAGCCTGCACACTCCGCCTCCTCAGCTGCCTGGCAGGTTGCCACAAGGTGCCCCTCCTATGACAGGCTTGCCCATGACACTCTCCCAGCAGGCTCAGTTAGTAGAGAATCCAACTCAGCCAGGGGGTCAGCTGCAGGCACAGGTGAAGGTGCAGGCAGGGGCCGCAGTCCTGACCACAGTGAACCCCCACACACAGCTCCAGGCCCAGCTGCAGCATCAGATGCAGTCAGGTCTTCATCTCCAGTTGCAGCCCCAGCAGCAACAATCCCAGGCCATTCTGCAGTCCGGACAAGCGGTCAGTTTGTGTGACGTGGTCAGCCTCCATACAAATTGACTAAAAGACGATACTGTAAACTTGATATTACCAGTGTTTTTTCTTTGCTCTACAGACAGTAGCACTTGCTCGCCCCGGAACAGAGTCAAACCAGGCAGTTCAGAGGATTATGACCAACTCGGTATCAATGACATCTGTGTCTCCTGCTCCGCTCTCTGCTCTCAACTCTGTTCCAACCCCACATACTGCAAGTCCTCTTCGTCCTGTTGGTTCTAACGTCAACCCAAGCACCCAGTCAAAAATGACTGGAACCAATGGCATATCAGCGGTCAAAATAGGTGGCTTTGGTCAAAGCACAGCCGTGCAGCCTTCACAGGAGGGTTCTCAAGATAAGCAAGTGGAACAGGCCAAATTGGTGAGTACCATAGTTTGGATACAGATGTCAGCAGTTGGTTAAAAGCGTTGCCTGGAAAAGATTTGGTGCCTTTTAATGTTGTCATTGCATGTTTTTTGTTCTTTTCAAGTTTGTCATATTCCACATCAACAATTCCTGTTGATGTCCATTATTTTAATTTTTTTGATGTTCCGTTGTTGTGCATTGTTATAAATGTATTTAGTAAGTTTTAATCTTATCAACATATAAAGTCTAATGGACCAAATGATTGCCAGGAGAGTCAAGTGCATCAGCGCATATCTGAGTTAAGGAAGGAGGGCCAGTGGTCTGCCAGTAGGCTCCCTAAGCTTGTGGAAGCCTCACGTCCAAAGTCCCACTGGGACTATCTCCTGGAGGAGATGCAGTGGATGGCAGCTGACTTTGCGCAGGAAAGGAGGTGGAAGGAAGCTGCTGCTAAGAAGGTATGACAAACGTATAATAATTAACTGAAGAAAAGAAGGGTATATCACAAATTGACACAAAAACAAAAAGGAGGAAACCGTCAGAAAGACAAACTCGTGTCTTGTGTGTCTCTGCCACAGCTCGTTCGCACATGTGCCCGTTATCATCAAGAGCAGAAGAAAAGTGAAGAGCGATCAAAGAAAGAAAGGGAAATTCATCTTCGTCACATTGCCAGCACAATCGCCCGAGAGGTGGAATTCTTCTGGTCAAACATTGAACAGGTGTGTTTGTTTATTCTTATGTATAAAGGTTTCAGGACTTATAAAGATGCCAAATATCTGTTTTGAGTGAAACCCTTTCCCCATCAGGTCGTGGAAATCAAACTCCAGTTTGAAATTTATGAGAAGAGGCTCAAAGCACTTGGCTTACAAAAAGCCAAAGGTACGTCCCATTGAGCAGGTACTGAACATGAGAGACAGAACATTTGCTCTGTATCATCAGCTTTTACTTGCTGTTGCTCCTTGTTCCAAGCTAACACATGGTAGGTTATCTGGCCTGGGACAGTTCTTTTTCTATTAAACTTGTTTTATTTGCTTTACAGTATCCGGTCAGTCAGCAGCTGAGAAGGCTGATAAAGAGGTAGGTACTGCACTGGCATACCAATTAATAATAATAATATAGAAGCACATATCGTGTCTAAGATAGTTTTACAATTATACGTTTTCTTTTGTAGCAGGTGACCACTTCAGTTAGAAAAAGAAAATCTAGTTTGTCCTTGGTTGATGAAGACAGTAAGTGTCAAATAATCAAGGTATATATGATTAAAAACAGAGTAAATAAAAAACAAGGATTTATAAAGACTGATTTTCCTTTTAGTTACAGATGAAGAGAGCACCATCGAGGAACAGGAGGACATGGAAGGGGAAACGGACCACAAAGCAGAGTTGGTTGACCTTGCCAAAGATGGTACTTACTTTAATCTTTCTCTGTACTATTCTCTATTTGCAGAGTCAGGATAAAGGAAGAGAAATTTATTAGTGTGTTATTGTCTTGCTACTGCTGTGTTTATTCAGTTAAATTAATTTTTGGTGTAATCTAATGGTGCTTAAAGGGACAAGCCTTGTTGGAGACTAGGTGATTTCATAAACTCCACTGTGAGCTTTGAGACACAACACCACACACATGTCATGTGCAGGCTGTGCCTCAATTAAGAATGTTGGTTAGAAGAACTCGTAAACATAATAAACAACCCACAACTGCATACCTACCTCTTAAAATACAACTGACTGTTTTGTTTTATTGACGGCACAGAGATCGGTGAATTTAAAGTTTAACCCACCATGGCAATAAACTGTTACAGAAATTTTGAAACAGCTTAGGTAGTCTACAGGCTAAGAGATAGTTATGTCAGGTGATTATATGGCAAATATGATTAGACTATTAATTTAATATTCCACTTTTCACAAATTATGCATCCAGTTCTACAGATAAGCATCACCTCTTGCTGAAGCTCCATAGTAATAGTATTGAATTTTCATCATTTTTCCACCTCTTGCATGAGTTGAATTGATTTCAGAAGATGAAACAGTATATGGTGGATCTTGATTGGCCACAGGATGGTGCTGAAATACACTGGCAGTTATATAGATGATTAAATTACTAACGCGCAGAATTATACATTTTTGAGTTTTTTGCTACTTAGTTAATTAAAACCAGCAATTATGAAGATTAATTATCTTTGTTTCATTTTTTTTAAAAACGTTTTTGTGTTCGTCTTGCAGCTGAGATGCCCCTTGATGCTTTGATGAAGCAATATGCCGGTGCCTATACTGACACCTTTGATTGGCCACAGCCTGGTTCTCACAGTGATGAGGATGAAATGGAAGAGACTGAAGGCAAGTTTGTAATTATAAAGTTCAACTGTGCAGATAATTTTTTGGGGGGGGGTTTTCCCGGCCATTTGTGAATGATGAGATTCCAACATACCTCCACTTAATTTTTATTTTCTAGAAATAGAATGTGCTATCAGTCCACCGGAGGCTGTGCTGATTGACTCCCTTCTGAGTGTGGACCAGTACCGCGGTGCTGACAAAGCCGCTTCCTCTGACTCTGATGGGAAACCCTGCAAAGACATAGCCGAAGTAGCTGCAGCGACAGAGCTCATCCTGCCCAAGGGCAGCTTCAGAACCACTTCATCTGTGAGACACATTCAGATACTCACATTCACGCATTTAAACAAAAGAACATGTTTGTTTTGGTTTGTAGTTTTTTCAAACAAATTTTTTTATTCTCTCTTTTTTTTACTAGACCCGCAGCCCAGCTCCTTTTCTATTGCATGGGTTTCTGCGTGAGTATCAGCAGATTGGTGTGGACTGGCTTGTCAGCCTTTACAAGAAGCACCTCAATGGCATCTTAGCTGATGAGACGGGCCTTGGCAAGACTGTACAGACAGTTGCTTACATGGCCCACTTGGCTGGGCAAGAGGGTATGTTGGTGTTTGGTATTCTTTTTGTTTTACAATATTGAACCTTTTTCCTGTATTTATAAATTTTGACTGGGATAAAGACAACTGTGTTTTCACCACAGGCATCTGGGGGCCCCATCTCGTTGTGGTAAGAACATGCAAGTTGTTAAGTTGGGAGGTGGAGTTCAAGCGTTGGTGTCCTGGCCTTAAGATCCTCTTGTACCTTGGCAACAGAAGGGAACGGCGGTCTAAAAGAAGGGTAATTTCTTGTGTATTTAAATACAAAAATATCATTGATATGATATTAAAAAGTGCTTTGAGGTGACTGTTGTGATTCAGTGCTATATAAATAAAATTAAAGTGAACTGAAGAAAAAGTGTTTTTTAAGTTACCTGGTGTATATGGTTTTTGATCTGCAGTGGTGGGGGGAAGCCAACAGCTTCCATGTGTGTGTTACATCCTACAAGCTGCTGATGAAAGACCAGAGTCATTTTCTAAAGAGAAGGTGGAGGCACCTAGTCCTGGATGAGGTGCAGCTCATCAAAAACATGACGGAGAAACATTGGGAAACAGTTTTTGCTCTCAGAAGGTAAGCTTCTAAAATGTTATTATTTCTAGTCAATGTGCATGTTGTTTTGGGTGAATTGCCTGATGAGATAAATTCAATGTGAGAAACTTTAAGGCTGTCTCTATGAAATTGCCCTAATTTTTTACTGGATCGTTAAAAAATTGCTCAGCTCAGAATGAATGACAGATATTTCTGTGCATTTTCTAGTGAGCAACGGATTCTCCTCATCAACACTCCTCTACAGAACACTCTTAAGGAGCTGTGGACCATGATCCACTTCCTTTTGCCAGGAATCACCAGGCCTTACTCTGATTTTCCTGTTAAGGCGGGCACAGACCAGAACCAGGATTACTGCCACAAACTAGTCATCCGCCTACACAGGGTGGGTATACCACCAGCACTCTTCTATAAATCTGTGTTACTGTGGTGTTTTCCTTTAAATTAAATATGAAAACCCTGTTACTCGTAACTGTAGATGATTCAACCTTTCATCCTGAGGCGCTCGAAAAGGGATGTGGAGAAACAGCTTCCCAAGAAGTACGAGCACATCCTAAAATGCCGACTGTCGAACAGGCAGAAGAGCCTTTATGAGGATATCCTCACTCAATCAGGGTAAAATATTTACCCCTCTCTCACAGTTTCTTTTGACACACAGCCCAGTTTATGGTATAATAAAGTTTTGGAAAAATAGCACATCATGAACTGCAATTAGATAGTTCTTTTCATTTCTATTAGTGTGTATTATGCATCCATGGGACATCAGATTTATATTAACCTGATCTTTCTGGTTAGAAAAGATACTTTATAATTTATAATTATATTGTGTCTGTTCTTTGGAGAAAACTGTAATGTGTCAAGGGAGACAGGTTTTGCACATGTCAGTTTTCTATAATCATTTCTTCTATGTGGCTGTGTTCCCCTAGAGCTCAGGAAGCACTGAAAACGGGTCATTTTGTCAGCGTGCTGCAGGTTTTGATGCAGTTACAGCGAGTTTGTAACCATCCTGAGCTGGTGGCACCCAGAGTGTCCAGTAGCTCCTATTTCTTCTCCTCTCTCGAATATAACGTGCCATCACTGGTGCTGGGAGCAATTCAGACTGATTCGAGTAAGGTAAGTGTTTTAGTAGCGCTGCCAAACATTGTTAATGTTAATGGTACCAAGAGCAGTCAGTAAGTACCTGTAATATAAAGTCAATCCATGACAAATTTGCATAATGACTAATCTTAAAGTGACTCTACACTGTTCCACTTCTGATATTTTATCTATTCCTAATTTATTATCTCCATAGATTGCCAACCTGTCCATATTTGATCTGATCAATAATGAGAACAGACTGACCCGGTATCAGACTGAAGAGGCAGTACCCAAACTAAAGGTTACTCAGCAGCTCATAGAAGAGATCTACAACAATCCAGATCCCCCGCCAAGGCCCAAACCATGTCCAATAAAACCAATGAGGTCTGCGATATAATCTTCAAATGCTCAGATAGAATGAAATGTTCTATGTAAAGATCTTAACAAGTTTTAAAATAAAATATAACCTCAGTATTATGGCATATTTAAATCCTGTGCATTTGTTTTTCTCTGATTAGATTGTTCCAGCCAGTGCAGTATGGCACAAAACCAGAGGGCCGCTTTGCCGCCTTTGCAAATGCAGCAGGTCAGCGTCCTCCAATGAGCTCTCCTGCTACTGGCACCTCTCCATCCATCAGTCAGGCAGGCCAGACCAGGGGCAAGTCCCTGGTCACTACTTCATCAACTGCAGCCACTGCTCCTGGTAAGATCATTTCAGGGGCCCTATCCAGTATAGGACAGGAAATTAGATTCTTACATTATCTAAAGGATTCCTGGTGGTGTCCACTTCAGACTTAAATAGTACCTTTTACCTCTCATATTGTTTTTTTTTTTCTTCACCTGTAAATAATGTGCCTAAACTAGTTTTAAGCTTGTGATGTGTGCAGTGTTATTTTGCATGATTTTGAGTGAGCCTAATGTACTGTTTAACAACTATTAATAGGTAGCCTTAGAGGCATACATTAGTGTTTGAAGCTCATTAAGAACTGTACTGCCTGCACATATTTTATGCACAGTGCTGCTATTTGAAAAAGTCAGATGCTTGTCCTTCAACTTGGTATACTTTGACTGAAAAGTTTTACTTTAAGGTTTCATATATTTAAATTTGTACTTCCATGCAGCAGTGGTGGGTTGGCAATATTGTTTTCCCCTGATATCAGCACAACCTTTATGGCAAGGCTGAATATAACACTCACTACTGGTTTCTGTCCTCAGTGACGACTGAGGATTAAGGAAAAGTCATTATATTTTAACAGAGGATGCAATGACAGCAATGGTAGACAAGTCCAATAAAGAGATGGAGGCAAAAGTCAAACATTGCAGACTTGGCTGTTACTGACTACACTTTCACAGATTGAGCTGACAGTTTAAACACACACATTTCCCATCACACCAGCTTTTACCATAGTGGTACACAAAATTCACAGATCAATAGTCATCTCAGTTTTTCAGTTATTTCAGACCAATGAATAGATGCAATGATACATTGACATATTTTTCATTCATATTTAAAAACAAGTTTCAGGTTCACATTCAGGTTTCTCTATTTAACTATAATTTCTAGTTTAATAATTAATTACCTTAGACACTGTCATACTGTCAACAACGCTGCCAAAAATAAAATATTAGATAAATAAAAATATCCATTAAGAGAAGTACACCATATGTATAATTGCAAATACATAAAGAGTGCAAATACATACGTTTAACAACATTCATTGACATTGCACACCATCTTCCATCTTTCAGTGCAAACACTGACAAGAGCTTGTGAAGTGTCAGATAGTTGCAGATGGAAGTTACGCCCGACTGTTCCCATTTCTGTCTTCTGGATCACTGGACATGCCCAAGTGTATCCATTCTTCCCGTACTGAGTAGTTGGGACCAATGCACATATTTTAAGTAAAAATGTTTGCAGTTATTATCATTGACATCAGTAACAGTCCTAATAGTCGTAGCTCAGTTGGCCCACCACTGCTGAAGGAATTTATGGAAAAACTGTTTGATCATACTGATTTGACTAAATATTGGGTTACCCCTAACATGGAGTCCCATACCCCATTGCCTTGTACTTTACAGTGGTTGGAGCAGCAGCTCAGAGAGCCCAGGCTACAACTCCTGTCAGCAGCAGCAACAGCACTGCAGCCTCCACTGTAGCCTCCTCTGGGAATAGTGGCATTGGACAGCATGTGTTGGGGGCTTCCCCTGTGGCCTTAGGCCAGAGCTTAGCTGGCACAGTTGTGGGATCTGTTGCTCCCAACAGCCAGCCTGGATTAACACAGGTCCCCAGGTCGACTTTAGCCCCCAGCCATGCCATCCAGCCCAGCTTAGTATCCCAGAGGCTGGTTCTTACATCCCAGGCCCAGGCACGGTTGCCTAGTAAGTGGCCTGCCCTCCCCCTCTGTCTCAGCATTTCCCCTCCACCTCTGGCACTACAGTACTGGCTGCTCTTCACTGAAGCCTTTACTCGAGGCACTGCTGATATGTGTTCACTCAGGAATTCTGGTTAAATATCTTGTATTGATTATGGTGGGGGGGGGAAAGTCCTCTAAAATTAGATCTGCAGCCATATCAGCAGCATCTCCACAGCCATAGCATTCCCCAGTTTCTTTCTTAAAACCTGCATGTACACTATGAATGTACACCACTGCACTATTTAACTTATGTTAAATCCTTGCACTTCCTTATAATATTTTTTTCTTCCACGTACTAATATTCTTTTGTCTCTTGCATCAGCCCAGCTGCAGGAAGAACTCCCAAAGCTTTGTTTCTGTTTTTGCTGTCTCTTTTATTGTTATTATTTTAGTCTGAGCTTCAGCATGAATACTAAGCATGTGAAAATGGCCCCACAGTCAAGACCTGAGAAACTGCAGTATTTAAATATATTTTTTAAAAATGAGAAAAATTTAATAAAACTAATTTATTTATATAAGTCTTAAATGGTTTCAGAAAACTTTTCAGAGTTTTCAGAAACCATTTGAATTTGGTTATTTTTCAAGTAAATTTTAGGTATGATTTTATCCTAGGATGTGTAAAAATCCTAATGTGTGCAGAAGTCAGATAAACTTCACTTAAGGATTCATGCTCCACCCCCCACAAGTAGAAAAGTCACTAGTTCGAACACCAGGCATTCAAGATAAAATCCGTGTGTCCATAAAGTGAAAATGTATCCCATCAACACCATGGCAAAGAAGGCCCTTAATCACAAGGGTGTCATTGGAGCTTCTTGATGGCCAAGACAGCAGACTGTACTGGTTATACTGGTCAGATTACAAAGGGTTTCATTCTCAGTGAATCTACTTTGAGTTTGTAGTACTTGTTTGGGGTAGACAAACATCCAAACACAACAACAAAGAAGAGGCTAAGCTGGGGGCTGTAAATCCATTGATCTCTTCTTGGAATTGGTTACAATCAGCAGAGAAAATATATAAATGTAGCTAAGTATCTAAGACATGCTTTTAAGCCCCTTTTCCATTAGTATCTCCTTGGATCGACTCAGATCAACTCTACTTGGATTGACTGGTTTTCTATTACAGTTTAGTAACTCCTAATGTGCCTGGTGTGTGTCAGAGCATCCCACAACGTACTGACTGACCAGCCAATCGATCACATGCAGTCTGACGATGTCACATTTTACTACCTGTTCGGATCGCTTGGAACCCCGGACAAGCAGGTACTAAAAACGCACCTGGTCCCAGATACTTGGACCTAATGAAAAACCCTGAAAACCGTGGTGAACCGTGCTGAGTTGTTTGGAGTACGTACTAGTGATAGTAAAGGAAAAGAGGCTTTAGTAATCCACTCTTACAGTTTAACCACATCAAACGGATCTGCTATGGCTTTTGAGAGCGCTCTCCATCACCATCATCAAATAAAGAAATCTCTTTTTGGCAAATGCTGTTCCATTCTTGAGCAGATATTTATTATCAAGGTGCAGCAAAACTGTTCTGATGACACATGGTGGCCCAGTGTAACCCTAACCCTTAGACACTTTGTGTGTCCCTCCCCCCCTCCTCTTAATTAGTCACTTTTGAGTTTCAGGCTCCCTGTCTCACCTGAGGACTGTCCTTAGGCATTTTCTTCCCCTTCTGTTGCAGAGAGGAGCTGTGCTCGTTCCACTGATTAATCCACCCTGGTTCTGCATGTCTTGTCTTTTTTTTTTCTTCACCCTTTAACTAACTCAGTATATTGCTTTGGAACCATAAAAAGACTTTTTAGTGCTATCTGTGTTAAAGTTTTTTTTTTTCTGTTAAAGGTGGAGATGTGGTGAAGATTGCCCAGCTGGCTAACATAGCAGGCAGTCAGAATCGAATCTCCCAGCCAGAGACCCCTGTTACTCTGCAGTTTCAGGGCAACAAGTTCACTTTGTCCCCAAGTCAGCTCCGTCAGCTCACCACTGGACAGCCCTTGCAGCTCCAAGGTACACTTGGTAATGTATATCCCATCGTCACACTTTCTTTCCTCTCCACATATTTTTCTTCGTTCCTTGTTTTGTGTCCAACTGACTCATCCATGTAATTCTGTTGCTTTTATTTGTTGTCAGCAAAAGGTTTTTGTAAATTTTAAGACATTATTATAATATTCTGGATGTTCCAATGTGTAAAACTCTTACCATATATTTACAACGTCCTTGGTCTGGTTCTGGTGCCTGACCTATGCCTTCACCTGTCAGACTCAACTAAGTCTGAAAAAAAGTCAGTTAGCAATTTAATATGTCTTGAATACAACTGCATTGAAATTTGTTTATTCGACTTTTGCTTTAATTCCTGTTTATGTCATCATTAAATCCTTCATTCAAAAACCACGACAGTTCTTTTAATTCTAGAATTTAGATTTTCACATTTCATGCCTGTGTTATTTTCTGAGTATGCGCCACTTAATTGGTTGCTTAATGTCTCATGCATTCAGGCAACATCCTGCAGATTGTGTCAGCTCCAGGGCAGCAGATTATTAGGCCCCAGGGATCCATGGTAATGCAGACAATGCCTCAAGCTGTTCCTGCCTCCAGTGCCTCAGCTACCCCTGCAGTGTCAACAGCTCAGCAAGGTGACTTGGAAACAGTGAAGACTCTGCATTATTGTTTCTACCTCTTAATCGGTTATTTTGAAAACAGCTGACATTATAATTACATCTGCCATTATAGTTCTGACAGTTGTGTGACATAATATGCCAGTAGGGCTGCCACAAACGATTATTTTGATTGTTGACTAGTCACAGATTATTTTTGCGATTAGTCGACTAATCAGATCATGCATCCATTGGACGTACAACGTACAGCTTATTGCACCAGCGTGCGTCTCCGAAAACGTCGGAGCGCTTTTGAAAATATGTGGTGTCCTGATAAACTGAGTAGATATTTGAAGTTTACACGGCTACATTCTCGCCTGAAAATATGTTAAACGTTTATTTTGTGACCCAGAAAGAATAATAAGAGTAATATTAAAACTAATTAGCTGTCGCCATTGTTGGAAACTGAGCAGGGTCGCGCTATGAATTCTGGGATAGGTTGGGCCACGAAGTATACACCCAACCCATCCTTCAAATCTGGGAAAATGAAGCGCGCATTTGTCGGCTGCATTTGTCGGAGTCTTTGAATCTGGACAATTTTCGTTGTGTCACTGTAACGTAATCGGCCTACTAATGCAGGCACAGGAGGATGTGGTTCCTGAATTTGGACACGGCTACGATAACGGACACTGCTTCTTCTTCTTTGGGGTTTAACGGCAGCTGGCATCCTTGTACATGCAGTGCTGCCATCTTCTGTTTCAGTCTGTTATTACACTCTTAAATACTACTACTTATTCCTGCGTCCTTTGGGATCTTACAACGCTTCAAACAACGCGTCGACTATTAAATTAGTCGTTGACGACCGTAATCGTGACTAGTCAACTAATCGTGGCAGCTCTATATGCGAGCTTGGGCATATAATTGCACCTCTTGTCCTCCTTTCCTTCTGTTGACACTGTGGGGTTTTGTTTTTTTTTGTTTTTGTTTTTAAGCGGTGAGTACAAATACAAATGCCACGTCAGCCCCCATCAAGCCGCCTCCTGCAGCTCACGCTGGTTCTCAGGTCAGCACATCACTTTGCAGAAAAATCCTATTTATAATTTCAGTTTTCTGTTTCATCAAATAATTTTAGTCTAGTCACATTACAGGAAGATCAGTTCTGATTGTACCATCTGTCACTGTGATACTCAGGAGTCGTCAGAAGAAAAGACTCAACTAATGAAAGAGCGATTGAGCCGTCTCTTCGAAGCAAATGAGCAGCGCTGCAGCCGCAGAGTGTTGTATGGGTCAGACCTGCTACAGGCATGCACTTTAGGTTCAGAGCCCGGTCACTCTGCCCTGACTGCTGGAGGCTGGAGCTGGGTGGGCAGAGAGAGCTGTATCAGAGCCCAGAGAACCTGCGTGGCTACCACCTCTGCATTGAAGTCCTCTCTGCACTCTGTGGACGACTGTCTGGAGGCTGCCAGCAGCCTTTTCAAAAGGTACTTGAGATTTGTTTGTTCTGTGTTGTTATAAATCCATTCCATGAATATTTTACAGCGTGTCCTAATATTTTCTTAAATTGTATTATAGCTACAAAGGTAAAAGAAATGACCAGCTAAGATTTTATTGTTGTATTGCAAATCAGTTTTTAATTTTTCCTCTTTTAATCCAAATATCTAATGAACATCTATGCTTATATGTGCTGCCTTTTAGACTGGTATGCATGGTGCCTCCAGCTGTGGCTTCAGCTCCTCACCTGTATGCAGCCGATCCCCCAGTTCCCTTCAGACTTGAGCAGAAGTCCCTTCGCCGTCGGCTTCAGGAGGCCTCTCTCCCTCACAGCGCAGACATCCACTTAGCATCCACACATCTCTTCTGTTGTCCTGACTTGCAGTTAATGCAAATGGACTCAGGTTAGTCCATGTAACACACCATTAAAACAAACAACTCTGACCTCTGATTTTGTTCATCAAAGGTGAAGAAGCACCTTGTTTTAGGCTGTAACTCAAGAACTGGTGCTAGTTTTTACAAGACTTCACAAGTTATTAGTATTCAACAAAACAAAAGTGCTAAATATTTATTTATATTCAATAATTTTGACTTTCACCATTATCATTTAAAATCAGCAAAAGATGAAACCTGCAGCTCTCTCTCCCTTTTTCATTGACTCTATGTTCACTTCCCTGTTGTTTCTCTTCAGTCTGTGGATTGCTTCATTGAGGGGAAAATGTAATTGGGGCCAAAAGTTTGACATATAACCACAAAAGCTGAGAAACCAACATGACAATTAAGAGAAATGTATTCTGTCTTTCTGTTCCTCACCCTCCAATCACATCTCTGCACCTACACATGCATTACTGTGTGACCGGAGTTATTGATGTTGACTAGAAGTAAAATACAAGAGTAGACAAACAAGAAATCCAGTCACTTCAGTCATAAACTTGAGAACAAAAGAATGGATACATAGAATATTAAACATGTTAATGCCCTATTAAACATAGGGCATTAACACATTTGATTGTAAAAAGAGGTACCAGAGCCATATAACTAGGTGTCAGTGACCTGTGATGACTGTCAGTCATCAGTGACACACAAGCCACAGCAAGCTAGAACTGTCACACCTATTCTTTTAAAGCTCTATACGGTGTTCTTACTAAAAACATCACAGAAAAAAGGTTCCAGGTAAGGACAAATATCTCCTGCTTACACAGGCTGAGTGACTCCTCTCACGTTTTGCCTTGGATCTGCCTTGGATAATAACATGATATTTTTCTTTCCCAAAGGTAAACTGGAAGCTCTTGCCATCCTGCTGCAGAAGCTGAAGTCAGAGAGTCGCCGTGTCCTCATCTTTACACAGATGTTGAAGATGCTGGACATCCTGGAGGCCTTCCTAGATTACAGACAGCTCACTTACGTGCGCATTGATGAGAGCTTCAGTTGTGATGAAAGACAGGTAAAATCACACCACATTGGATTTGTTCCTTATAAACATTTTTGCTGAAATCAAGTTTAAAGAAATGAATGTTGACAGAGGGTCTTGTCATTTTAAATATTTTAATGTGAATTAAACTATTTTCCCCCTTATCTGTCTTTTTTTATTAGTTCATGTTTGTGTGGAGGGGATCTTTGAGTTAATTTGTTTTCAATTACAAATAAGCTATAGATGCAGGCAACTAAGGCTACGTTCACACTGCAGGCGAAAGCGCATCAAATACGATTTTTTATTTTTTTTATTTTTTTTTTGGACCCTATGCGACCCATATCCGATCATGGTATGACAGTGTGAACGGCACAAATCCGATATTTTCATATCCGATCTGGGTCACTTTCATATGTGGTACTGAATCCGATACATATCCGATGTTTTAGAAAGCGACTGCTGTTTGAATGGTCATGTCGCATTAAATCCGTCTTTTACGTCACTGACACAAGACAGACGCCAATTATCAGCGCCAGAGAACCGCCCAAGAAGACATCGTGAACACTTCCTGGCCATCCCATGTAGATGTCAGTGAAAATGTTGGGAAGACAACGTTGGAGAAACGTGAACATTTTATTTGTACTGTATAATCTGCAGATTCTGACAGAAATCTACAACTATCCTTTGAAGCACCGCTCCTCTAAAACAGCAATAAGGATAATTATTAGGTTACATTTACATTATTATGTAAATAACAAAATAACTTGAAGCAAAAATTGGGAAACCTAAAGTCCGAAGTCTTTATATTAAGGGCCATCAGTCAAACAATATTGTTTGCTCTGGGTCTAAACAGAGCGCGTTGTGTGTGACATCTTCTTTTGCGCATGCGGGCCGCTTTGAGGGTTCACACTACAGAGCGTTTGCTGGTTGCATTTTATTTGTAGTGTGAACGAGCAGACAAAAAAAATCTGATTTGATCAAAAAATCGGAATTGAGCATTAACACCTGCAGTGTGAACATAGCCTTACTGACAACAGCAGTCTCAAAAATAAACAATGAAGATAAAAATGTCTAAAGCATCTGTTTCATATTAGAAAGGATAGTTTGTATATTTACATGGCAAAGTAAATGCATGAGTACATCGTGTTTTAAAAATAAACTGCGCTGTCAACTACTTCTTCAACTCTGTTCATTCGTTGCGTGCCTGCAGGAAAATATGAAGAAGTTCAACAGGAACAGGCAGGTGTTCTGCAGCATCCTCACCAACCGCTGCTGTTCTGCAGTTGGGACTGTGTTTGACGCAGACACCATCATCTTCTACGACACAGACCTCAATCCCAGCATGGACGCACGCACCCAGGAGTGGTGCGACAAAATAGGGCGTTCCAAGGATATTCACATATACAGGTGATATTATAAAAACAAGGCATTCTGATTTTGTTTCTATTTTTGTGCTCCTTATTCCGCCACCAGATAAAACAGTTTTACCTTATAACAGTGTTACTGAAGGACTCGACTTGCGGTTTTATTTACTTTTGCATGTCCCAAGGTTGGAGAGTGGGAATTCTATTGAGGAGAAGCTCCTGAAGAATGGTACCAAGGACCTGATAAGAGAGGTGGCTGCTCAGGGTACTGACTACACCTTGGCTTTCCTCACTCAAGTAAGATAAACTCACTGAAGCTTCTACCGATATTCAGACTATAAATATATGGAAAAAAGGTTTAGATCCTGCATTATTTAGTTCTACCCAAGACATGAAATAACTGTCCTGATATTGTGTGTTTGTAGCGGACAATCCAGGATTTGTTTGAAGTGGAGGCAGGCTCGGGAGAGAAGGTGGAGGAGTTTGTCGTCCTTCACCAGGAGCCTTCAGCCTCTGAGGCCATCTCTCCCAGAGTAGCTAGACCATACATCCAGGCTCTCCAAAGCATAAACTTGGATGCCCTGTCAGAAGATGAAGAGCCGCATCGGCAAAAGCAGGAGGATGAGTTGCCAGACCAGGAGTCAACAGAGCGGGACCAGGAGTCAGAAATCCACGCCAAAGAAGAGCCTGCTCAGATAGAAGAGCTTAATGCAGTCATGGAACAGGTGGGTTTGCTTATTTTTTAATTAATATATGCAGCTTGAAAACTGGTTAAGCAAAACTAAATTACCATAACATTAAACGCTGGTTTGTTTTGTTTTTTCATTCACTCATCATTGAAACAGCTTACACCTATCGAAAGATATGCCCTGCATTATTTGGAGTACCTCCACGTCAGCGATGATGAAAAAGCTCTAAGGGTGAGAGTTAAGGCACATCTTTACAGATTAATTGCAGTGAAAATGTGGAAATTTGTTCATGAACAGGTTTTTATTTTTGTTGTTTTGTTCCTCAGGAGAAGTTGGAGTGTTCAAAGAGAAGCTGGGAGCTGCAGCAGTTGCAAAGGTTGAAGGAGGAGGAGCAACAGCAGCACATGATGGAGGGAGATGAAGATCTCTTCACCTACACCAGAGAGGATGCCTACAACATGGTGGGTGGGACGGTTTGATCTCTGCTAATCAAGCAAGAAGTGGTGCGTGGATTATTGTGCTGTAGTTGACCTGAACCTTTTCTCTGTACTTCAACAGGAGTATGTGTTTGATGCGGAGGATGGCCACACAGAAATTATGCCGGTAAGATGCCACATGTGACCTTATCTGTAAATGTTTACACAGATTCTTGAATGATGCAGACACCTGTATCTCTTCCTCATTCAATGTACTTACATTGAGCCACAACGTGAAATCCTATTTTTGCCTTTGGACGGTTTTTGACATGTGGTTTTCCACCATAGCTTTGGACTCCACCCACACCACCACAGGATGACAACGATATCTACATTGATTCTGTAATGATGCTGATGTATGACACCACACCCATGCCAGAGTCCAAGTTGCCTCCTGTCTACATTCGCAAGGAGCATAAGAGACTGAAGATGGATCCCTCAGGTAAGAAAATATCTCTCCTTTTAGAGAAGTTGTTGTAAATCTTGGGTTAAAGACCAGAAGAATGGACAAAATGCAAAAGTATCATTGCAAGTTTGTTTGGTTTTCTCCCCTAACTTGAGTGTGTTTCTTCAGCAGCAGCCAGAAAGAAGAAAAAGGGCCACGGGGAGACGGTCATTCCTCCCCGTTCCCTTTTTGAAAAAGCCAGTATGCTCAAAGTTCGCCGTGAGGTTAAAGACCAGAAAAAGAATTTCTCCCTCAAGCAGCAGGCACCCTTTGCCAAGCCCCTCCCCTCGCTGGCTAAACCTGCCACGGAGGCAGGGCAGGACAATCCAGAGTGGCTCATCAGTGAAGACTGGGCCCTGCTTCAGGTACTGGCTTTATTTACTCCTGCCTCCATGATGCTCTAAGCATCGTTAATCCATCCTGTGTTGCATTTCAGTTAACATGTTATCTTTGCTGTGTGTCCGTTAGGCTGTGAAGCAGCTGTTGGAGTTGCCGCTCAACCTGACAATCGTGTCTCCTGCGCACACTCCTAACTGGGATCTGGTGAGTGATGTGGTGAACTCCTGCAGTCGCATCTACCGCTCACCCAAACAGTGTCGCAATCGCTACGAGAACGTCATCATTCCCAGGGAAGAGGGCAAGGTAATGAAAACAGGGTCATGTACTTTACTGTCTTGCACACATTTTGCTTGTTTGTCTCAACAATCACTCTTGGGTTTTTTTCCTTTTCTTTTCTTTTTTTAAGTTGGTGTATGAGGCAAACCCCAAGAAGAAAACCAAGAGTATATACAAGGTACTCTGTCTTGCTTGGTCTTTGCGTTCAGCCGTTATTTCTTCTTGAATTCTGGGGATCATTTTTATTCTTTTTGTGTGTCCACGTTTAGTCTAAGAACAGCCGTCCTCTGAGGACCTGTCAGATCTACACACAGGATGACAATGCCACTCACATCCAGCTCTACAACAGCCGCTTTGAACTCATGAAGATCATTGCCAGCAAGAGAAGCCCACCAATCAAACCACTGTAAGTACCGAGAATTTGAAAAAAAAAAACCTACATTAACAAAATAAAAAAAATGTAGTGCAATTATGTTGAGATAAGATATTGCCGTTTAAATGCATTCATCTATACTGCTTACAGACTCGGCATGAATCCATTTCAGAAGAACCCCAAGCATGCGTCTGTCTTGGCAGAAAGGTGCGACTTAAGTTTGTAATCACTGGGAATCAAAACCTGAAATCATTAAGCAAACAAAGAAGTGTAAGGTTTTATTTTTTTCTCATTTTCAGTGGGATCAGCTACGATAAGCCGCTACCTCCCATCCAGGTGGCATCTCAGCGGGCTGAAAGGATTGCCAAAGAGAAAAAGGTGCTTATCAGCAGTGTGCCTCCACTTGTGTTTTTATTTATCCAGGTGCTATGCCATGCTAGGAGAATGTAAGACTTATTACAGCAAATGTCTGTGAATAATTCTTTAGGTGTTGAGAGAAATCTGGTTAATATTAGTTTCCACCTGTCAGGACAGTTTTCATGCATGCGGTGCACAAAGGTAGTAGTCTACACACTGTAGCTGTTGGATTTAAAAGCAATTATGCTATTATCTAGATATAAATCAGTGATCACTCCAAATGTTTTAATAGTATAAAAATTGGAGAAAAAAAACAAGAGTGAACTACTAAAAACAGACTACCATCTTCAGTCTGGTTTTCATCCATCTTTACAAATATATTTGCTTTTGTGTTGCCTCCATGCATTGTTTGTGGATGTGTGTGTTTGCAGGCTCTTGCAGAGCAACAGAAGGCTCAGCAGTTGGCCCAGCAGCAGACTGGAGCCCCCCAGGCTCAGGCCGCACCTGGCCAAGCCCAGGCTCCTGCTTCTGGCCAGGCCCAGGTCCCTCAGGCTGCAGCAGTCGCCGGAGCTCCTGCTGTGCCTAACGCCGTACTGGTGAGACTCAGTAGTTGAGCTATATGTTTTTACATAGTCAGATCCAAAACGAGCTAATGGAAACTTTAAACATGCTTATCATGTTTCACAGGCTGGGGGCATAAAAAATGCCACTGTGGGCACTACCATTCAGGCTGGTATGTACACACACACACACACACACACACACACACACACACACACACACACACACACACACATATATATATGGTTTAGATTACAGTGCAGCTTGTGTCCCAGTACTTAATTCCTTTCACTTTGTTTCTTCTAGCCACTGTTGGGGGGAATGTGATTGTCAACACAATAGCTGGAGTTCCTCAAAGCCCTTTCCAGCCCAACAAACGCCTGGCGTCTTCGGTCATGCCAGGAACGCTGTCTGTGAGTCTGGTGACCTGGCACTATTAACATACAGTGATATAAATAGTATTTGGATTGGAATAAAGCAGCAAACTCAGTCATCGAAACCTTTATTCATACTATCGCTGTTATTTTGATTAATGTAGCCTGCAGGTACAGCTGGAGCACAGGTGGTCCATGCACAACAGAGGACTGTGACAGCTACTGCTGCCCCGGCTGAGGTGGTTGCCATAGCTACAGGTCAGGCTGTTAGAGCGGTTACCCCAGTGACAGCATCTGCAGTAGTTTCTACCACTATGAGCCCAGTGCGCTCACTGGTCACTCAGGTCACACCAGGTAACGAGCTTATCACTGGCTTTTCTCAGGTGCACATTTTGTTTTACAGCCCTGACCTTTTCTCTGTCCTTTTTCATGCATCGACTGTGCTGTCTCAAGGAAAGCCAATCAGCGCAGCCCAGCTCCATGTGCTCAGACAGCATCTGCCACAGGCTACATCCCCTCAGATGAAAGCCGTTAGCAAAGCCCAGGTACGTCACTACCACCTTTGTAGAATAACTACACCAAATGCAACAGTAACAGTCGCTTATAGAAAAAGTCATTTCATCTCTTGCATAAGGTGGACCTGTGGTTATGATTAGACAGATGTTAATAATAATAATTGACAGATGACAATATTTCCGTTTTACCCACTAAACAATGCAGTGCACTATTTTCTCAATGTGTGTAAGTATGACCTCTAAGTTAACTTGCATGGAAATATCTGTGTGACTTTTTTCTTCTTTTTTTTCTTATTTTTAAGGTGCACAAGCAAAAGTTGCAGCAACAGGCAACAGCAACTCAGGGCCAACAGGCTGCAGGGGCCCAGCAGGCCGCACAGGTGCCAGCTGCACAGACTGTACAAGCTAATCCTCAGCTAGCAGCTGTGACAACACAACGACCTGTGCTGGCCACCAACCTGCAGATGGGCAGATTGGTAAGATTAGAGAAATAGTGATTAGATATTGATGCAGTTGTGCAATACAACAACATAAATGCTACTTTCAGCATATATTATCAACAGAGATCTAAAAGATATAACATTAAGAGAGACTATTACAATTCACTGGTGGATCCCCAGAAACACTGCCCTCCGCTTATGTTAGTGATTGAGCTTGTGCCACCTTTCTTACTCTTGTTCTTTTCACCCTGCAGACTGCTCGAGTACCCAATCAGAGCCAGATTCAGGCCCAGGCAGGACAGACAGCTCAGGTGACTCTGACCAAGCCTCCTGTAGTTTCTGTGCCAGCTGTGGTCTCATCAGCCGGAGTCACTACATTGCCAGTGACTGTAGCAGGCATTAGTGTGGCTATCGGTCAGGCCCAGAAAACAGGTGTGTTGAAATTCTTGAATTGCATACATCACAAGATGCAACAGTATTTGCTGCTGACTATACCTGCATCATTTGGATTGGAAACCCTTTTATAGTAGCAAAATGTATGTTCTCATCATCACGATCTTCTAATATGTCTTTTAATCTGACGCACTTTCTCCGTTCTGTCAGGTGTCCCCTTCCAACAGATGCAGGTCCAGCAGCTGATTCAGATGAAGAAACAGCAGCAGACAGTTCAGGTGGCAGCTGCACCCCAGCAGAAGGCAGGGCAGCCACAGCCAGGACAGGCCACTGTACAGCAAAAGGTAATGTCTTTGTTTACATATAGAGATTTGTGTTTATTGAGAGTATCAGGAAGTAATAGTTCACTAGTAATATTACTGTATTCAATAGAGCCAGTCACAGTATTTAATGTATTTTCATTTCCCTTAGATTGGCACACAGCAAGTGACAGTCCAGACCGCCCAGCAAGGTCAGCAGCCACAGCAAAAGGTGACCTATACCACCACCCAACTCCAATCGGGAATCAAGACCCAGTTCTTCGCTACATCGCTCCCCCAGGGCCAGAAACCAGCTGGACCCCAGCAAATCCAGGTGCATCATCAGTGGCAACCCATACAACAGAGTACTTTCAGTGAAATATCGAGATTGTGTGTATGTTAAAATTTTGTTGTTTACTGCTCATATCAGCTGCCTAAGATCCCGCAAATAGTGCAGCAGCAACCAACTGTGGCCAATATTCAACAACTTGTGTCTTCTCCTCAGCAGGTAAGAGTTTAAGGCTTTTTACTAGATTGATTCTACAGACATTGGAATAACCATCACTGCAGGCTTTCACGTGTGCTGCCATTGACAAAATGCTTATATTTGATGTCCTCACTGGTGACAGCTGCAACTGAATGTTTTGTGTTTTCAAGTTGTCCATCCCATTCACCCTCTCACAAATATAAATAATCTATTTTATTACATCTGGCACAATTGTTGTCTTACATGTGAATGAACTGATAAAGTATGAGGTCAAGGTGGGACCTTGCAAAACTCTTTGGCCATAACTCAAGGATTTGGACACTAATTAAAAGGCTTAAAATTCTCCAGCACAGAATTCCAGCTCGAGGCCAGGTTGACGTTAATAAATAGTTAATATTGTTTGAATGGGTTTTTTTGTTCTGTTTTGTTTTTTCACACGGTCACTCAAGCAGGAATCTAGTTTCCTATATTTACAGCAATAAATAGGCTGTTCATTTGTTGCACACAGTTAAGAGATTAAAGGAGGAGGGAGCATTAAAAGTTTGAAAGATGGGCATGTTTTGTCCTTTGAGGCTTGTATTTAGAACCAATTGTAGACTACAGCTTTCAGCTGAAACCAAGGGTGACTGTTTGGATCGTGTGAACGAGGATTCACGTTTAGCAACAAATAGATGTGCTCTTGTCTTTGTGAAAGGGGTCATGCTATCATCCGTCACGCTTACAGCACTGTGCTGTTTTAATTCATCATTGATGTGAAGTTATGCACAATTTGGTGAAGCTGACCAGAGTGTGTAGGGTAAAATATCAGATGAGATTTCTGTGGGGTCACTTTGTTTTGTTGTCTTTGTCACACTGAACCTTTTGACAGTTCATTTTCATTTCTGATTTTATTTGATTCATCACCGATTTTCTTAGCTTTGATATGCAGGAGAAAGGTTCGTATCAGATCTTTGAGACAGGATGGAAATGTTTAGTCTGTGTTGTTTCTCTTTAGATCCAGGCTCAGCCTCAGACTGTGACTCTGACCCAGGCTGCCACATCAGCTCCCGCTCAGGTGCAGATGATTCCCGCTGGTACGGCGACAGCCCAGGTGGTCCAGCAGAAGATCATCCAGCAACAGGTGGTGACCGCAGCCGCCTCACCCCAGATCCAGACACCACCTCCACACAGCCCAGCCCAGCAGCCCGCTGCAACCACTACTGCCGAGTCCCCGGTGCAGCAGTCTGCTCAGCCACAGCAGGCCTCCAAGGGTCAGGCTCGCCAGGGGGGCATCAGAGCCAAAACCCCTGCCAAGCCCAGTGGGGGAAGCAGTTAGGAGATACACACTAATGAGACTGTATGTACCGAGCGTTTTCCCGCAGTACAATGACGAGGTCGTGCTTTCTTGTGGATCCTGCAACAACAACAAACCTTTACTTTACTCCAACCTCTCTAATCTTGTGTTCAACATGATTTCAGTGCTTGTATCTAAATCATTCTGGGAGATCAATCATGATGCTTCTGCCAATAATTCTGCTGGGATCCATAACTATCTCTCACTTGATCAATAACATTCTGCTCTTCATTTGTTTGTTATAGAGCGTTTCTCGAAATTTCCCCCACACCTACCACATAATCTCACCGTATGACAGCAGTCACGCCTTCTGCACAGTGGTTATATGACTCAACAGATGTATGAGGCTGAGGATTATGGGTGATTTTTGTTTGTTTGGTTGGTTGGTTTTTTTTTGCATTGGGAAATGAGCTCTCTATTAGAATAAGTGTATTCATAAATAGTCTTGTTTTATGTCCAATTCTCTTGTTGTCTATAGATACTGAATGGAGAATAATGCACGTTCCTTTAGTCTTTTTTTTTTTTTTTATTTTTATTATTATTTCAGCAAATACACTGTAAACATGTACTTTAGTATTTTGTTTCCTCATAAATTCTCCTTTTTTTATTGATGTGAAAGGAAAAAAAACATGTAAATATCAACAGCGGACATTTGTACTTGTAAAGTAGTTGTGTTTTCATTGGATTTTTCAGCCCAATTGTAATAAAGTGTTTTGTTTTTATACACAAATTCATCTTTTCCTTTCATTAAATCGTTGTAAGTACTTTGAAATCTTGTGACTTCTTACATCTTATTTCATCACGCATCCTCTTTTGCTTTTACAGCCTTGTACACTGTGGAAATAAACACTTGATTTGAAGAGTTAAGACTAGAAAAGAAATCAGTTTGTCTGCAAGACCTGTAAGATTATTACACTTGTTAAGATTTCTTCAGTTGAAGGCCAGGAAATAAAAAAAACTTGAAAGACCCTTCACCCTAAGCCTAAATTGAGCTCTAGCTGCAGAGGCACATAATCTGGTCTGCACTTACTCAGCACCTTTAAACCTACAGAGCCCTTAATGTTGTTCAGTTTCATTCGTTTACACACACACGGCGTTGGAGCAGCAAACCCAAGAACGCTTTAGGATGCAGAGGAGTCAGACATCAAGTCACTGAAACCACAGCTGACCCCCTCTGATGTGTGCATCAGCTTCAAGTTAAACCACCGTTACACCGCCTCATTTTGGTCCATATTACATTATGGCATGACACAGTTGCTGCAAATTTCCCAGCTGCACATCCATAATGTGAATCACCTGTTTCACCACATCCCAATGTGCTCTATTGAACTGAGATAAAGTGACTGTGGAAGCCATTCAAGTACAAAGAAGTAATGTCATGTTCAAGAAACCAGTTTGAGATGAGCTTTGTGACCAGGCGCATTATCCTGCTGGAACCAGTCAACAGACGATGAGGACACTGGTCTTAAAGGGATGGACATGGCCAGCAACAATACTCGGGTAGGCTGTTACATTTTACTGCGCAAAACAAAATATACTCCACACCATTACACCACCAGTAGCGTGAACTGTTGATCCATGCTGTTCATGCCAAATTCTGACTCTGCCATCCAAATTTTATCAGACCAGGCAACACTTTTCCAATCTTCTTTTGTACGATTTTGAATGGTAGCTTCAGTTTCTTGTTCTTAGCTGACAGGTGTGGCACTGGGTGTGGTCTTCTGCTGGTCCAGCTCTGCTGCTTCAAGGTTTGATGTGCACTTCTGCACACCTCAGTTGTAACGTGTGTGACTTCCTGTTGCCTTCCTCTTAGCTTGAAGCGGTCTGGCCGTGAACTCTGAGATCAACAAATCATTTTCACCCAGAGAACTGCTGCGCACTGTGGAGAGCTCCCAGCAGATGAGCAGTGTGTGAAATACTCAGAGCATTCTCCCCCTTCCTGATGCTCAGTTTAAACTTCAGCAGGTGGTCTTAACCTTGTGTACGCGCACTGACTGAACTGGGCTGAACTTTGGTTACTGTAACAAACTCTTTTGTCACGCATCTATTAACAAAAAAAATATGTAATACTAAACCTCCCTGAGTACAAAGAGATGGATAAAAGTTTTGCTTCTTGGCATGAATTTGTGAGCAATCAGTGTTGGACTTCCTGCCTGTTTGCACGCTGACTTTCTGAATTAAGAAAATTGGAGGGTTGCTGCAAATTTGCTTCCAAAAATGGTGCAAATGCAGATTTGTGATTGCCCAGAAGGGGTCGCTGGTGTATCAGAATCGCCTTGTCTGCTTTCCGAAGGAGGCCCCACTACTACTCCAGATTTTCAAGCTCAGTGATATTTCCCATCTGCTCCTCAGTGCACGCCCTGCCTCTTTCACTGGCACTCGGTGGCCGGCCCGCATTCATCGCTAAACGAGTGAGACAAGAGAGGTGAGGTGGAAGAAAGGACTCAGAGATGAACAGATGGGCAGAGCTGGTTTCTTTTGGCCAGGACGTCATTCCATCCCTGAGCCCAACCTCTGTCATTGATACTAGTAAAATGCGTCCTTTTTCTCGTAGAAAAAGATCTGCTCACCTGTTATTTAAATGGCAGTTTACAGCAGATAGAGGCAGCATGAAGTGAAACTTCATACTCAAAAAAAAAGGAGAGCATTTCTACTGTGATTTTAAACCAAAGAAACAGCAGGCGCTTTGTGATCCGGGCACTGAGAGTGGCATTTCCAGTAGCAGGCTGTGCTTCCAGAGAGCCCTCACAGCAGCAGGTTGTTGTTTTGATATTTTCATTCCCAATGAGAAAGTCATGCATTTAGGAGGAGGAGGGTGCGGTATAAGCAGTGTGGCGTAAAGGCTGCTGAGTGGTGTCAGTCGCTTTTATCTTCCTGCTCAGACACTAGCCGCCCACCAAGTGAGTGTTTACCTCAGCCGGGTCTTTAAAGCCTCTGAAGAGTGTCAAATACGCGAGGGAGAAATGAGGGCTGCTCTTGCACTATTGTGTGTGGCTCTCCCCCCCCCCCCCCCCCCCCCCGCATTTGCATAGAGCCGTGAACAAATGCCCCTGAAGCATGTGGAAAAGCACAGGAGCCCATTTGAGTGACAGCCTCTGGAAAACCGGGATGATACAACGATTACATGTGTTGACACAGCTCCAGTGAAGAGATCAACATGGCAAACGGCTTTGTTGTTGCCTAAGAAACAAGCAGAGCTGAAGGCAACGCGTGCACAAGCAAGCTTAGCAGGCCTGTACGGAGGGCCAAGGCTGCCTAAATAAATGGCCAAACGCTTAAATAAAAGGAGACATTACAAAGCTGCGTGAGCGTGAAACAAACCATCTTCAAATGATATTCTTGTTTGCTTTTGCCTACGATTGAGATACTTTCACATTTACTTTCCGATGTTATTGGTTTGATGAGTTGGTGTATTTATTTATATACTAGTTTCCCTTCCCCTCTCTCTCTCACACACATCCGCACACACATACACAGACACACACTCGTATTCTTTTTACAGTTCTTCCGGTACGCAACTGAGAACTGTCAGTCAAACTGGGTCATGGGTTCAGCTTTGCACCTGTTGGTTGATCAAAACAGGATCACAACACAAGCGGTTGCCTCATTGCGGGAAGTTGCTAAAGAAGCGAGGTTAAACAGCCCAACTGAAAATAACGCCGTCAATCAGTACAGTGGAACGGAAATGTAAGCGAATGGGGGAATTTTCGCAAAAGCCAATAAATAAATATACAAGAAAATGAAGACGGATAAATAGAGAGAGTATGGCAGTTTCTGTCATCTGTGAATGAGTGTGGGGATAAAAAAGAAAGAGATCAGGTATTAGGGAGTCCTTAGGAGCGAGCTCTGCCTCACCCTGCAGATGATAAAAGTCCAAATCCTCTCTCTCTCTCTCTCTCTCTCTAATGTTCTGGCCAGCCGCTGATCACACAGCCCCGGGGGCTCGGCGCTAATGATGCTCCTTCAATGATGCTGATGATCACCGCCGCTGGAAAAGAAGCAGGCCATCTATACTGAAAGGTTGCCATGGCAACCAACTGTGACCCCCTTTAGTGCAAATCACAGGGCTGGTGGAACAATGGTTTATGTAGCACACACTGGCAACGCAGCCCTCTAAGCTCCTCAGACACGTCTCGCTTCGGGCTTTTATTTTATTTATGCTTTTCCTTTAAATAGATGCATCACATTAGGAACCTGTCAGACCGTGCTGTCCAAATGCTGCTCATGTGCCCTTGAGCATGGTATTTGACCTTTTGTCGCTGCTGCTGTGGAGCTTTTCGGCAAACGGTGGAACTTCGACACTTCGCAGGTTTAAAAAAAGAAAGCCTTTTAGCGTCTCATGAATAGCATTGATCCATACTAATAAACATTAAAGCTGATATCAGAGGTGATTTCTGTGAAGTCCTCCCCTCTGTAACGAGACAGCTTCACTCAGTTTAGTCATCTCCCCGTGCTCCTTAAGCCTCCTGCAACCCGTGAGACTCCTGAGGCCAAAGCAGGACAGGCCTATTACTCTAACTGATGAGTCACAGGTCTGCTGGCTGATTTCACTGAATTGCAGTGAGGCGGTGGTGGTGTTGGAGGTGGTGGTGGTGGTGGTGGGGGGGTATGTGCCGGTGGTAATTGCTCTGCATGTAAGATGCAGCGAGAGAGAGCTCACCGGAGCTGACACGCTCCACTTCCCTCACCACAGTGATAGGAAGTGTCATTCAGCACTTTGAAAACATACCACGTAGATCCACAATATAAGTCTGCCACTCTCTGCTCCCACCTCCCACTCATTTCCTCTGAATCTCTCCCTCTCTGTCTCCCTGGGCTTCTCTTTCTTACCTCCGTGCCTCTCGCCTCTTTCTCTCTGTCTGCTCCTGTCAGCCCACTACGCTCGGCTGCTCTCATCTTGCACGCAAATGTCTTGTGGCATGACAGTCATGTAAGCGAGTGGCTGTGAACCACAAAGATGATCTCTGTCTTCTCTCCGAGCCTCGGCGATAACCTTGGCTGAAGTGTGGCCCCTGCCCTTCCTTTCCAGCTCCGGCCTTTAATGCGCGAAATGCCTGTCGTCTGCCTGCCGTTCCTGCGCGCGTGTGCGTGAGCGTACATGCGGCTTGCGTGCCACACCTAGGTCCGTACACTACGAACGCTGCTGATACGATTATTGTTGTTTTATTTTTCAAGTAGACCCGAGACACATAGCATTTGCAAGTGACAGTTAAAGTACAGACTCTCGGCTTTAATTTGAGGTTATTCGCATCCAAATTGCAGGAAGGGTTTTGGAATTACAACTCTTTAATATGTGGCCCCGTCTTTTTCAAGAGCTCGAATGTAATTGAGCAATTTACTGAAAAGTTTTTTCCTGGAGTGAGGCTCTTTTTCTTTTAGAAATTTGCTCAGGAGCAGGACTCTTTGGACAGATAACACTAAAATTTAAGATGTACCAGAATGATGGAAAACAAAAAAAAATTGTAGGAAAAGTAAAAGACGTGTAAAAAAAAAAACATTGGAGGAGATATGATGCATTAGCATGTGGAGTGACACCTGGTCACTGGTGTTTATAGATGATGTGACAGAAGACAGCAGCAGCTGGATCAATTCTGCAGTTTATAGATATCCACACTTAGTAAAAGCTTACGAGTCAATCAGCTGATCTCAGTCCAGCTGATTAAGGCAAAACTAAATGCAGAAAGGCCCACGATCTGAAAAGTGGAAACCCATTCTCTGCTGATGTCCTGACCAAGTTTGAAATAAAACACCTAATTTCTGACTGTACAACTGCATTTGAGCTTCTAAAAATAAGAGGAAAGTCTTCTAGTGTCATTTGCACTTTTACTTTGGAGTTTCTCATTTCCAGGCACGCTGGCAATATCCACCTCCTCGATCAGAGCACAAAACATAATGTCCCCTGTCAGTATTCATGTGCAGAACCGTAGGCTGTCAGTTCTTCCATATCGTGATATATTTTCTGAATTTCACGAGCAATGTGGAGGATTTAGCCTACAGCCTCTCATACTGAGAAATACAGCGTGTCATATTGGGACATTTTTGATCACAGATTGTAACAGATTATACCCCAGCTATTAAGAATTTATATTTAGAAGAAAGACAGGCTGAGTATTTTTAGTTTTAGCCTTGGCGTGCTTAAAATAATGTTTAAAAGACTATTTCCGCTAACATGAGTGAAACTGGCGAATGCTCGTACGACGGCTGCGAAGCCAGAAATGTAACTGGCTTCGAGGGGAACGGGGAGGACCGTATCCAGTCTGAGGGGAGACGACGAGCTCCTTCTCTTCTTCCCGGCCTCTGTGGAGCGCAGCCCAAAGCGGCTAGTGTTTAAACCACCCAACTGTCTTAGTGGAACCACAGCGCAGAGCCTCGTGGTGGTCTGGGATAGGGAGAGAGATAGAGCAGTGTTTGGGAGGGGGATGGGTGCATTGGAAAGGGAGATGATGTGAAGAACATCTACCACACACACACACACACACCATCCCTGCGTCTGCACCCCCTCTCATCCTCTCTGCATGAACCCCCTAAACAAACTCACACACATGCTGAAAGATGAATGTCCAACAAATGGAGGCAAGAGGTGAGTGAGGGCCGTATGAGAGGCGTATTGTGCAGCCCCCCTCCCGTCTGAGAGGCCAGTAATCAAGGGGGCCCAGTCGGCGGGGCCAAGGGGGTTATGGGTGGAACGGGGTGACTGCTGCTGAGGTGGGGGCAGTCGCTGTCTCACTAGGATGTTATTTATTGGCTTACTTTGAATCCCCTGCTGCCGCCTGCAGTCTCTGTCACACCCACTGATCTTGTCCCCCCCCCCCCCCCCACCCCCAACGTTCTCTACCTCTTCCCCACATGAAGTATATTGTTCAAAAGCCTTCTGCTAAATACCAAGGAATCAAGAGTTATCTACCTTATGTGAACATAATTCCACCTCCACGGCAGCTGAGATCGAGTACCAGCCACCAGCGATGAAGATGGATGTATAAAGAGCATCACCTCTTACTGTGTAATATCCTCAGGTGAAAGTTTAGATACTTTTCAGCAACTGACAGAAACCTATCATCCGGAGAAATGCCATTAAAGATGGCATTTTGAAATAAACCGTCAAAACCACAGAGAAATGTAGAACACAATGCATCCGCCTTAAGCTCAGACCTACGGGGAAATTACTCCCAGGAAAAAAACACTTTAAGGTTTGTCATAACTCCAAAGACAGAGTAATATGCACTGCTGTGGAGAACTAAGTACCTCCCATGATTCAGTGGCTTGTTGCTTCAGTTCATTGACGTTTGCAGGCATTTGTTTATGCACAGCTCTCTTAAGATCCCGCTATAGCATTTCAGTCCGGCTGACGTCAGTGAAACATCTTGACGCTATAGACTTGCTGCTGTGCTTGGGATCATTGTCCTGTTGCATGACCCAATTTGGGCCAAGCTTTATCTGTGAGACAGCTGTCCTCACATTTGACCCTACATTATTTTGGTGTACAGAGGAGTCGACTCAATGACTGCACGGTGCTCCGGCAAAACAAGCCCAAATCCTCACCCGTCCACCGCCGTGCTGACAGCTGGTATGAGGTGTTTGCGCTGCTTTGTTGTTTGTTCGTAGCTGAGCTGCAATGTTCCTCTTAGAAAGAAGAAGCTTCCTCCCGGCAACCCTTCCAAAGAAGCCACACTTATTCAGCCTCTTTCTAATTGCACTGTCATGAACTTTAACATTTAACATGCTAACCAAGGCCAGTGGAGTCTGTGATGTAGCTCTTGGGGTTTTTTGGGGGTTTTTTTGCATTTTCTGCGAGCATTGCACGGTCTGACCTCGGGGTCAGTTTGCTGGGACCTGCATTCCCGGAAAGATTGCAACACTGTCGTAGCACAAACCGTTTATTTATTTACATATTCTTTTTCTGTGGAGGAAGCAATAGATTCACAACTGTGAATGTGTGATCTATCTACAAATGTGAGTCACAGGGACTTTTTGAATATAAAGGACAAAAAAACAAGATTCAGTAATTTAATCTATTCCTTTACTTTTTGGGAAACCTTATGCGTTTCATTCTACCGCCGATGGCTCGGTTTGTGTTTGTATAATTTATTTGTTCCATTTTTCCCTGAAGATTTTTTTTCAAGTTTAAAAATCTTTTTCCTGCTCTCCAATTCTCCAGAGTGACTGGGCAAAGTGCTATGAACTCCAGCTGTGTTTACGCACCTTGTATGACCCCTCCATTTGATCTGTACTTTGAGGAAAATACGAGACCACGTGAAAGGAAATAATCATCAAGAACTTCTTATTTCTGTGTTTTGTTCCCATGTTAAAAACCCAGTAAAATTAAGTTATCAGCTAAAACTTATAAATATGAGGTGCTCTGCAGAGGTTAGGGCTCTGATCATGAACCAGCCTCTCTGTTAAATGCATAAAACGCCCCTATATACACCCATTTGTATATTTGACCTGTTATCTGAACAACCAAAGTGCAAAGTACCACAAGTCACAAACAAGAGATCAGACATGGCAGCTTTTGTTTTAGAAAAAATAACCCTAACTGTGCTTTAGCTTTTCTTTCTGCCTCTCTGTTGGAGGCAGTGAATGTATATTAGAGGGATCCCAGAAGCTACAAAAATAATCTTCTCCCACACAGACGTGCCCAAGATGCTGGCACAGGAAACTGCAATTTGGCAGAAACGATCCCACACAATTTGTTTGCCTCCTGTGGCTCTTCATCGCGGGAGGTGACTGTTAGCGCAGTCGCTTCACAGCACAGAAGGTTCAAACCTCCTGGTCAGCTTTCTCCTTACTGTGTGGAGTCTGCGTGTTCTGCTTTCAGCCTGTGTGGGTTTCCTCCAGCTGCTCTGGCTTCCTCCCACAATCCAAAGACACGCTCTCCAGGTCAACCGGTGATTCTAAATTGACTTTACGTGTGGATAAAGAGTCTGTGCTTGTCTGTCTCTCTGTGTTGGATGGAGGTAGTATTAGGGATGGGCAGGTGGTCACTGCGTTACTTTTGCTGATGTTTTCCGCTACAATCCTGCAGCACATTTTCTGCATCTGCACAAACTCTTGCACCATCAGACGTATGAGGGAAAACCTGTAGACCGACTGATGGTGCAGGATAAAAATCAGGAAATCACAATGAGTGTCTGCGCAAAAATGTGGTAATCAATCTGCACTCAACAGAGCAACAGACCAACCGATCAATACACCCACTGAAAAAAGCCACGCCACAAACTGAAAACCACAGCACACAGCGTCAGTGTGCTGGTGTGAATGTGACCAGTAACCCACTGTAGGACTTTGGGGTGTCCTAAAACAAAGCATCATATTTATGGCACATTTCCTCCAAATATTCTAGATATTTGATCAAAATTACCCGTTTTATTTATTAGGGTTGCTATTTCAGCCAGGTAACAGCCTGGGCATCACTACTGGTTTCTTCATAGGCTGCTCTTTCATATAACCTGCACTACCTGTATACATTTCTACATTAATTAAACTGAACAAATAAAATTAGCCATTCCTTTCCAGTTCCTGTGCTCGGTACATGACAGATCTTTTCTTTCAGTGGAATTCTTTTCGTGGAATGATTGGAATGCCCCCAGCATGATAGGAAACATGTGTGTTAGATGAAGCAGTTGGCTGATTTTGGTTGTTGGGAGATAATGAGATAATGGGGTTCACAGTCACGTGGAGCGTACAGTACAGTGGATTACGGATGCATGATCCAAAAACACACATTCCAGCCGCAAACACTTGTGAAACGTAACACAGCAAGTTTGAGCAATGCAAAGGAACAGGAGCCATTAATCCGAGGATTATTATTCTGGTCTGGCAGGATCCACAATCTAATCTTCCACTGCCCCCACCATCAACCTCCTGGACAGCTACCATACTGAGGATTTGGGAATTCAGAAAAACTATACCTTATAACATTCCTGTTTCAAAATAGCTGTAAGCCTTGCACATGCAGCCAAAGTGCTTCAGGCTAGGGGGGGAGGGGGGCGGGTTGGCTTTAAGCTGCAACAGATTAACAACCAGCAGCATTTTTTTTAAGCCACACAGATGCAGGGACTCTAGTGATGGCAATTCCAGTCAGCTTTGGTCCAGACTGAAATATCTCAGCGAGTCTCGCATAGAGTACCACATTTTTTTCCTTCCCTGTTTCTATTTATATCATTTCTCTTCCGCTGAGGATAAATTCCCTGGTGATCCCTGGATATTTTTTTTCTGGGACACCATTAGCAGATCCAGCTCAAGATCAATGAAATATCTCAAAGTACCAGATGGATGTGTTCTAAACGCATTCATGGTTATCAGATGGTGCATCCTGGTGATTTCGGAGCTAATAATCACTGATGAGAATTCATAAAAAGCAATAATGGCCATCACATCTTCACTTCTCCAGCTGCACGCACTCTGCTTGAATCATTGCACATCACCTCACTGCAGAGGTCCTTTTTGAGTTTAAACGTGCTGCTGTGTTCCAGTATTATAGCTGATCCATAATGCACTCGATCATCACTCATTGCCGTTGTTGTGAGGCAGAGGCTGCACTGCTTCAGCAGGAACTGCTGCGGCGCCCGCAACTTCCAGCCTGCGAGCACGTCGATAACGAGCGGCGTGCCTCGCTGACAGAATCGTTTACTGCCCAGAGGGGTTGGAGACGAAAGTGGAGTGTGCATGCCTGCCTCTAACCTACTTAAAGCCTCTCGCTGCACAAATGGAAGTGTTGATATGCAACATGAGATCTCCTGGTGAATTCCTCCCTGCAAGTAGACTGACCAGAATAAATGTGTGAGATTAATGCCAGAGGAAGCACTGATGCGGTTGCTGTGCATGGCTGTGTGTGTGTGTTTGCCTTTTTCTTTGCTTGTGTCAGCATGTAAGTGTACAAAGATAATATTTAGCAAGTGTATCATATTTCAGGGGTATTCAGTGCACCACGCGGGCCAAATGCTGTGCGCAGTTCCTCTCTCCACATATACGGATGGCTGTTATGTAAAACAAAAAAGTGTGCAGGTATGAGAAAGAAATAGAAACAGGGAGGGGGAATGCTGTCCGTCCAGGGCGTGTACTCCTACTGTCAGCTGAGGAGCTATAGCATAGTTTCAGCTCCCTAATTCTATTTGCCTCTCAGGGGAACCTCCCCCCAAACCTCTGACACACATTTTTAAAGAGCTTTGTTGGGCAATTGGAGGAGGGAGAATGGAGGTGGTGTTGGTGGGTGGGGGAGGGGGGCAGTGTACTTCCAGCTCTTACTGAGCTGAGTCTGGAGAAGACATAAATCACACACGCACAGACACACGTACGTGCACGAGTCATGCTGCTTCATGAGGAGATGGAGTCCAGTATCTTGGTCAGGGGCCTCGTTCCTTGCCTGAAATGTTGGAAAGGGGCGGAAAGCAAAAAAAGGAAGAAGAAGAAGAAGAAGAAGAAGAAGAAGAAGAGGGAATGGAGAGAAGAGCAAGACATCTTGTCATCTTCTGAGTGCTGTTACTGGGTGTTGTGGTTTCCAGGACTGGGTTACAGTTTTTCCTGTGTGTATAATTACAAGGACACGGTGATTACTATGCTTATGTATTTATCTCAATCATGCAGAGACGGGGGTATATTTTGGTCGCTCCTTTTCTTCTTCTTCTGTTTTTTTAAAGCTCAACTTTAACTTGGTTTTCTCGTGACTTTTATACAGTTAGCTGTTTCCCAACATCCACCCTGCTTTGATTCCCTGCCTGTAGATTTTAGTCAGGAATCTCAGATGTTCATTTAGTACAGTCCAAGTTTTGTTGTTTTAATTTATCAAAGCTTCAATTTACAAAGCTGAAGCCAGCAGCTCTGTGGAGGACCCGTGACCTATACCAGCAGCAAAGCAAAACCAACACTAATCGGGTAATTGGCATCCTTTTATGCCCTGCTGCCGATGAGCCACACTTTGCTCATAACCTGCCAGAGTTGTTCCCACACTTTACAAAAAGACAATAGAGCATGTAAGCATGGTATTATTCTTCAGAATTAAAACTATTACCCAAAAGTGTCTATATACCCTGTATTTACATTAAAAACATGTAACGCTACAAATCTCAAAGGATACCTAAAAACCCCAATCATGTTTCCCACCCTGCCTCCTCCTCAGTCTCTCCCAGAGCCTTTAAATAGTGTTCAGACCCGCAGGGACACATTTGCCTGAACACCCTGGAGAAGACAAAGGAGAAAACAGGTGAGCGGTTGCAACACTACAAACCCACTTGCAGTAAATCAGCACCCATTTTTGCAATCATTGCACAAATAAATTGCCCTCATTTTTCCAAACTACGTGATAATCAGTTATAGTTGTGATTAATACTGTCTGGTTGTATTACAGCATCTGCTCACCATGCACTAAGCAGAGACAGAATCACACAATTTGTTAAACTTTACAGCAAATAAGCAATAAATATTTAAGAGTTTCTAAATGTGCAAATGTATTTCCAAACGTGCAAAGACCTCGTCAGAAAAAAAATACAAATTGCTGTAAATGAGTGATGAAGCGTCTTCATTACACCTATCTGAGAATAAGAGGGTCATGTTTTGGTCCTATAGAATTATATGCATGCAGCACTAAATCCATAACCTAAATCAGGTATAGAACTGACTGTATTAGCTCTGATTCTAATCTAACAAATGCTTTTAGAGTGTTTACCCTTCAGCGAGATAGTTGAGCTTCTTCTCCAGCAGACACAGAAGCTATTTACACACACCACCTATTTCCCTCCCACAGCCATTTCTGCGCTGCGCAGCGCCCCTCTTGTCTCGACACTCTGTCATAACTGTCAGCCTTGCATTACTAAGTGCACCTACACAACCACCGTGCGGGCGTTTCAGCATCACTTTGCTGAGAAATACTGATTATTACAAGCAGGGTATCCCAAAGTTTCAATGATTTAAGTGCCGGGGAGCTAGCACAGGACTGCGGGCCAGACAGGAAAAATGCACACGCAGACACCTGTCATTAGTGTTTGTAATGTGTCTGTTCAGGACGTTATGTTAGTAAGGGTGATAATTGTGCTTATTTAGTAATATATGTCTCGACGCCAGCTTTGTTTGGCAGTGTTAGGGAGGCTTATTATGCTGTGGTGGCTATAACAGGAGAGAAATGCTCCTGTAGTCTGGTTCTGAGCTGCCAAATCATAGCATGACATGAACTGTGGCTATAATAAATTATTCTGTCTGTGTAATGCTCGAAGGCTTCATTAAAAAAAAGAAGCGCTACTGCTCCTTAAACTATTTAAGGGGTGAACTAAGTTTATATCTTAAAAATCCTGCTACTGTGGATGACCGCTGTGTAATCTGGTGTGGCTTGCATGCACTGAATAACACTAAATTGAACTTTGTTCCCTTTATAGAGGCACAGCTACATTTTTTATTGAAAGGACTAGAAGTGAGGACCTGTGTCCAAGCCTCCAAATCTTAAAAAGCTTAAAAAGGACAAACGGTGATGGAGTAAATAATATGCCTCTTGAAGTACACAACAGTAGTTAAATACCTCAAGGCCACACAAGCGTGCAGGTCCATTTTTTTTTTTAAAGGATATTTGAGGGTGATATCTAATTCCAGTGTGATACCGAGAACAAGTTTGAGGTAAGCCGTTTTTCCAAACGTCTAGAAGGCAATAGGGGCCAACTTGGCCTCTCCTCGTTGTTTAAACAATCTAGTATCTGCTCAGATATTCATATTTAAATCTTAACTGGGCCTCATGATGTTTTATCGGTTTGGCACACTGTGGAAAAAGCTGCTCGTTCTCAGTTAACACGGCACACCCACAGTCCTACTTTTCATAATAGGGCGCTCATCGCTGGAGGAGTTCCTTTTACTTTCACTTTTCTTTAGTGGAGCAAAAAATGTAACCAGACTCTTAACATCTGTGACGAGGGGGGTCTTGGAGACATTCAGTCACTCGCCTATATAGTTTGAATTATCCTCCTCTTCGCTTTCCCTTTGCCCACAGGTTTGATCTTCCTTGCATGCTCACTGCGTAGCCCAAGGGAATCCTTTATGCATCCTTGAGCTCCATGTTATAATAGATGTGGCTGCTCAGAGTTAGTGATTTGGCCTAATATTGAACTTTTCTTGCGCTTCCCCCACGTGTGGGAAAGAGACCTTGACCATCACACTGGTGTAATGGATTGGTTTAATATCAGAGAAAACTAATTTCTTCTTTCTTTTTTTTTTAATACAGACACTACATTTCAATCCTGGAAGATGCCACCTCAAGAGACTCGCACCTATTCAGATGAGAAAAAGAAACCACATGTGGTAAATATTTATTTGATGCTGGTAATCCAATCACAGCTGCGGAAAAGTGCTTTTCATGCTGTATTTTTCAAAAATTGATCGCATTGAGTCAATCCCTTTTTGAGTCATTTTTTGGCAAAAGTGACTATTATATTTCCTTTATTTATCTGGGTAAAAAGTGTCACTGACATTAAAAATGAATTTTCAAGAGCGATGCGGCCAAGATGGCAGCAGAAATTGCAACAATAGTAACATCAGTGTTCTATAAAGATATTTTTTAATGGGCCAGAAAAGACTGATTTGATTCTAAAGTAGTTACAATGACACAGAGTCATAAAGATGCTGCAAAACAAGTCATTTTATATCTAATCACTTCATAAATTCTGTTGACTATAGCCTAGTTCTTATTATAAGGAAAAATATTGCACTAATAAAAACACATAGAAACATCAGAAATCCCTCTTTGGCAGTTGATAGCTTTTTGGCACAAGACTGGCCCACTTGTCAACCAATCAGCATTCAACCAACGCACGGCGTCATCCACATCGAGCAATGTGCAGTTGGGACTTTGGAGGATGGCAGTTGGCTGAAAAACGCTTTCTGTAAGCTGTCCGTAGGCAGACACCTCTGCAAACACACACAATCACAGTACCATAAATGAAGCATCAGCCACAAGCCAACAGAGCAGTCCTCTGAAACCGCTGCGAAGAAACACTGGAGGGGAAAAGTGAAGCGACTATTGTGGGGGAGGTGAAGTGAGGAGGAGAAAGAGCATATTTGGTCTTAGCTGCAGTAGCTGATTCTAGACGGATATAAATCACTGGTGTTTATATGTTAAGCTTTGATCTGTTTATTCAGTCTTTTTCTTTTATAACTTATTCAGATTTACTCTCGGTGAACAGGGGATTTATTCTGATTGGGCTGGTTTCTTCCTGCCTCTAGTATTTTCATAGCAGTCCACCCTTCACATTTATTACTAATATCACTCTGCAGTTGCCGAAACAGGATGTTAGTTATTCCATTATTCGGTTTACTGGATTAAATATCACATGAAATAACTTCACGGGGTGAAGTAAACACAACCCAAATGATTTCATCAATTGCCGTTCAGTGTTTGCACACCAGTGGACTCATTTGTAACTGCGTAACCAAAACATTCATCTGCTCACTTCCAGCCCGGTTTATCACACTTACACAATTGTTAATTGTTGTTTGCTCACAGTGCCGGAGCCTCAGCAGAATCGTTAGCTCCTTTCAGCGCTGTGCTGAGCAAATACTTCAGCTCGTTTCAGCATTTAAACTTAAACTGATACTGTGTAGAGCTTTGCCATATGTGGCACAGGGATCAGTGGTGTCCAGAGGAGGAATCCTGCCGGTGAATTTACTCTTTTGAATGTTTTTTCTCTTTCTTTCAACAACTGTTGGATGGATTAATACAACAATAATCAGTTGACAGCAAACTTCAAGTTTTACAAACAAAAATACTAGATACTAGATTTTCTAAAAGGGTCCGAACAGGGGAATGGAAGCAATGGCTCGGTTCATAAGGTCTGACCAAATGCATAATGTGGGAGCCCATGTAAGACTTTAAAACTATTATGTTTTTAAAAGTATTCTTGCTTTTATTAGAACAGTGGAGAGCAGCGTGAAGGATGAAGAGGAAGGAGACATGCAACAGGGAGCCACAGGTCAGACTTGAACCCAGGCTGCTGTTATAAGGCATATAAGCAGATGCTCAACCACTGAGCTAAACTAAGGTAGGCCCTAAAATAATACATACAGAGAAAAAACCCAACAATCATATAATCCCTATGAGCAGGCACTTGGGCGACAGTGGGAAGGAAAAACTGCCTTTTAACCGGAAGAAACCTCCAACAGAACCAGGCTCAGGGAGGGGCGGCCATCTGCCGCAACCGGTTGGGGTGAGAGAAGGAAGACAGGATAAAAGACAAGCTGTGAAAGAGAGACAGAGATTAAAAACAATATGATTCAGTGCAGAGAGGTCTATTAACACATAGTGAGTGAGAAAGGTGACTAAAGAAGAAACACTCATCATGGGAATCCCCCTGCAGCCTACACCTATTGCAGCATAACTAAGGGAGGATTCAGGGTCACCTGATCCAGCCTTAATTATATGCTTTAGCACAGCGGTTTTTTGCGCCACGGACCGGTTTATGCCCGACAATATTTTCACGGACCGGCCTTTAAGGTGTCGCGGAAAAATACAACAAAATAAAACTAGTACCGGTAATGAAAAAAAGAAGAGTTATTCATAACAAACGTGAAAAGACCGAGGAAAACCGAGTTAACGCTAAAAACGATAACAAAATGAAGCTGAAAACAGATAAAAACCCTGAAAACCACACATTTCACACCTGAGCCTCAACTCTCGCGGTACCAAACGACTCACGGACCGGTTCGAGGCCCGGGGGTTGGGGACCGCTGCTTTAGCAAAAAGGAAAGTTTTAAGCCTAATCTGTCTCCTAAATCCAAACTAGAAGCTGGCTCCATAGAAGAGGGGCCTCAAAACTGAAGGCTCTGCCTCCCATTCTACTTTTAAATATTCTAGGAACAACAAGTAAGCCCGCAGTGTGAGAGAAAACTGCTCTAATGGGGTAATATGGTACTAGAAGGTCATTACAGTTTTTCTCAAATGCTAAAACACATTTCACAAACGTTACCACCAGGTCCCCCAATGTCCAAACACAACACCCTTCTCTAAAGCTACATAAACACAACCACACCTTCCCACTGCAAAACTCAAACTCCCACACCAAGAGAGCAGCTCGAAGCTGTCAAAACTGTAAACACTATACACAGCATTACACACTACAGCAAAACAATTGAAAACACAATGCTCAATTTGTGAGAAGGTTCTTTGTTTCATAACTGCCAATGCATATTTTAGAAACTATACAGTAACGGATCGTCGTAGATCTCTGCAGAGGATTAGGCATTTAGATTTGTGAGTTTCATATGAGTAGTATAAATCTATAGAAAATCCTGCATGTACGTACACTACTGTAACACAACTCAATGCAAAAACAGAATCTATTGCACACAACAGTAATCTTGAAAACATGAACAGGGTGTGAAGTTTTTTTATTTACGTTATTCACATCACACACACACCACAATCACTGTGCGGCATCATGTCGCTGAGCTGTTGCTCGCATCTCGTCCGTAATGATGGTGCGAGGTTGTCTTGCTCTCCCTCCTGGACCTTCTCCTCTCCCATGTTGGCCTTCTCCTCTTCCTCGTTGGTCGCTCCTCTTCCTCCTCTCATTTGAACTCCTCTTCCTCATTGGCCTGCTCCTCTTCTTCCAGGGCCAGCTCTTCTCCCTCCTCTGCATCAAATTCCTCTTCCCCTGACTCTGCCTTCATCCATTGTGTTTTTTTGGAATCTTCAGCATACTGTGCACTCTGAACTTGCTTTTACATGTGGGTACAGCATTAGCAACAAGTGTCTTCAATTTTGAGTCATTGTGTGTAGTGAATGACGCCAGGTGTGTTCCCTGTGTTCAAAGATTGGTGACTGTGGCAAGCATTTTGCATCACATGGGCTTTCATTTGAGGATATGAGCAGAGTTGTTTTGCAACATGTGTTTTAGCAAGGAAAAATGTGTTTAGATTTATGAGTACAGAGGGTTGTGTTTTGTGACTTATGTCTTCATGTGACATGTGTTTATGGTACTGGAATATGGTGGCTACATTTAGTAAATGTGTTTAGACTACTGGTCATTTGGGTTACAGGATTGGCTTTTGTGTTTTAACATTTGAGAAAAACTGTAAGATGAGATGTGGCCTGATTATTCTAGACCTTGTATGTGAGGAGCAGGATTTTGAAAAAATTCTGGATTTAACAGGGAGCCAATGGAGGGAAATAAATATAGGGGAAATCTGCTCTCTCTTTCTAGTTCCTGTCAGTACTCTTGCTGCAGAATTTTGGATTAACTAAAGGTTTTGGGGGGAGTTTTTAGGACATCCTGATAATAGTGATTTACAGTAGTCCAGCCTAGAAGTATGCCAAAATGTATGCATTTCCTTCTAATGATGCTACCTAGAGGAAACTAATGTAAACACATCTGGTCCTAGCAGGGAACCCTGTGGAACTCCATAATTAACCTTAGTCCGTGCAGATGAATCTCCATTCATATGGGGATTCATATCGGTTTTCATAACTCCCAAGGAGGCAAGAAAAACTTCAAATCAACCATTTTCCACACCTCAGTTTGTTTGCAGCCTTTACAGTTTTTTACAGACGCTAGGACACATTTCCCAATACTTAGGTCACTTTTGCAAAACTCTTCACACAATCCTCCTAACTGACCGTCAGCTTGGCAAAGCAGTTCATTTCACATTCAAAATGCACTACAACTACCAAAACACTTCATTCAGGTCTCAAATAAACTCATTCTTCCAGAACACTAGCAAAGGTTGACAGCCGACAAACACACTTTGTCACCCACAAAACAATGACCTAAAAAACACTAACAACATGTAGCATTACACAGTGTTTTCTTGTGTAAAACAAGGACACATCTCTGTTTATAATTTCAATATAAGTTAGTGGAATGAATCAGACATCATGCAGAATTCGTCAATATTTGTTTATGTATTTTTATTTTTTTGCACTAAGTAATCCCAAAATACAAGAATTTGTATACACACCATCCACTGATACACATACAATAGTAATGCTAATCTACTCGGTCTCCTCCATTTGGCCACAGGTTCTCATCCACATCACATCTTATGTCATCTAGGGCAACACACCTAGGAAATAATATTCTGGCTGCCAGAATTGAAGGAGTTGAAAGATTGAAGGAGTAACACCTGTGCAGATGTTCATCTACAATGAGAATCAGCTGTGGCTGGTTAAACTGCATTTTTAGATTTAAAATATGTTTCAATAAAATATTGCTGTTGAATTTTGCTGTCTTTTCAAGTTTTGCATTGTGTTATTGTTTTGGCCATAAGTTTAACAGTTTTGAAAACAGTATGTAAGCACATGCAAAATGTCCTGTACGTACAAAGATTTTTGGCAGTTGTTGCGTCTGAGTGAGAAAATAATTCATGAAATTTGAGAGATGTAGTCATTGAATGCATTTTGTGCCAAAACAATGATAACTGGTCCTCAGTTTAGCCCACATAGACTTCTGTTGTGCTCACTGTGTGAGGAGTTTTGCAAACGTGACCTAAGTATTGAGAAATGTGTCCTAGCGTCTGTAAAAAACTGTAAACCTTAGGCATGGACTAAGAAGAATTTTTAAACATTTTGCTCCTTTACAGAGGCATTGTATAAATGTTACCAAAATGTCAGAGAAAAGACACCGCCTGAGACAAAAAGATCACCCCAGCACTCCTCAGTGCAATTATTTTAAAGCTCTCAAAAGAGCATTTAAGCATTTTATCAAGGAAAAACAACATTTGGAGAATATGGTTGAACAAAAGCAAGCAGAGGAAACTCAAGTGACAGAGAAGCCCAGAGAAATGCAGTGCAAACTCCAAAACATGGAAGAAATACATCAAGAGACGCAGTGCAAGCTCCTCAACATGGAGAAGAAAAACAAAGGGCTGCAAGTTATGTTTAATGAAGCGCTCCCAAGAAATACACAACTGCAAAAAGAAAAGAAGCAACAGTAGACAACAAACACAGAACTGTAGTGAAAGCTTAAGGAAAAACACCAAGGGATGCAGTGCAAGCTCATCACATGGAGAAGAAACATGAAGGCCTGCGAGGGATTTTTGATGATGTGCGCCAAAGAAATGCATCACTACTGAAAGACAAGCAACAACTGGAAACATGTTCTCCAAGACTTTGAGAAGAAAATACAGAATTACCAGTATTTTACAACAAAGCAAAAGACAAAAACACTGAAATTGAGGACAAAAAACAAGAATATATCAACAAAAATGCAGAACAAAATCCAAGCAATGGTGAGCAAAAGACTTTGCAAAGACTGTATAACCAAGTACAGCACACAAACACTGAAATGGAAGAGGAGAAACAACAATAAAAGAAAAAACACAAAGACCTCCAGTGTACGTTTCATGAACTGCAGACATCAAGAGTTACTGGCCGTCCATGACAAAGTAGAACAAAAAAAAAACAACCAAATGCACAAGAAAAAGAAAGTTCAAGAAGAAAAATACAAAAAAAAGAAAGAATAATTCACCTTAGTTGGACAATTGGACATAAATAAAGTTTCACTTTAACCATTTGCCTTCATTTTATGAAGAAATGTATGCGTTAGTGTTGACAAAAACAGGAAGGGGGTCAGTTGGAGCTACATATGAAGGCCTGCGATGTGTGGGGGGCTTTCACAATATGAGGAATAATTTCATAGATTGTGGAATTAATTCAGAATTAGTCTGGATCTTTGAAACACGTACCATCGCATGCATAAGAAAACTATGGATAAGAAAACCCCAAACACACAAAATGGAAGAATTATTCAAAGTTGGCGTATATTAACTTAAAATCTGACGCACACATCAACACAATCTACATGTGTCAGAATGTTTTGGTTTGAGTGAACGTTTAAACACATTTTCTTGGTTGCAGCTGGTGGTTAAATGAGAATGAATAGAAATGCAAACGTAGACGGATGATGAAAAAATGACCCAAAGTGGATGTTTTTCACTGCAACTGAGCAAAAACCATGAAAAACATGATCCGTCTCTAAAAGCTTCTACCTGCCATCTGGGTGTCTCCTGAAAAGCAGTAAAAAATCAAAAAACTAAACAAAAAATATCTTGCGTGTAAATAGCGATCCATTCGGACTGTTTGAAGCACATTCTTCATCTCAATGTCTAAAAAAACTCTCCTAGTAGTACTTTTAGACCTAACGGTAGCTTTTGATACTGTCAATCATTCTATTCTTTTATCTTGTCTTGAACAGTGTGTGGGCATTAGAGTAGCTCTTGACTGGTTTAAATCCTCTCTGACTGACAGAAGTTTCTCTGTTAAAAGTGGTGTGTTTTCTTCTTCTGTGGCTTCTCTCTCCTGTGGCGTACCTCAGGGTTCTATTTTGGGCCCTTTTAGGTTTTCTTTTTTATATATTGCCCAGGCTGTCCATTTTTTAGAAATGTAGATCTTTTCATTGTTTTGCTGGTGACACCTAGATCTGTTTTCTGTCAGGTAGCCGGCATAGTATAGCGAGGATGGGAGTGATGTGGAGTTTTGAAAGAGCTGAAGGTGAGAGATTGACTTTTGATTGAGACCAAATTATTGAGGAAATAGTCCAAATGTGACAAGATGAAGGCATGGATGGCTTTTTTAAACATCTGCTTGAAGAAAATTTAAACTTTTGCAACATTTCTTAATTGGGGAAAGCATGATTATCCAACCTTTGCAATTTGGAACTGCAGAAAATAACCCGCTGCTCTGCCTTTACCTGAATATGATATGTTTGGTAACCCTCTTGACTTTCCATCCATCCACTAAATTTCTTAACCATTTATCCAATTCAGGCTTATTGTGTGCTAAAGCCTATAGCAGTTTTTGTAGAGTGAAAGGAGGGCCACACCCTGGACAGGTTGCCAGTCTATTGAAGGGCTGAACAAAAACGCACACACACACACAGATGCACACACACAGAGATGCACACACAATTCTGCGGCCTCCCCTCCAAGGCGCACAGAGCCATAAATCCTGTCACAGTTCCCAGACAAGTCTGGCCTTTGCTTGTCTTCTCTGTCACTCTGACTCATCCAGTGTACACAAAACTGGGGAGCCCGGACTTTGGCAGCTCTGTCTTCTCCTAATGTCAGTGGGGAACGTGTGCAAGAGAATGTAAATATTTGATTAAATATGTATAAGCTGGGGCGATGACAGTCCTTTGGGTAGATCCTGTGCATCTGTGAATGCATTCAAGCGAGCAGCTTGATCAGGAGCGATATGAGGAGAAAGGAGAGAGAACGGATTGACATTTCTCCTGCTAGAGCAAACACTGATGGGGCGATATGCGCGAGATAGCATATTTACATTTTACAGCCTTTGAGACTGAGTATAAAACGTCAGTCAACATTTAGTCACTGAGCCCGCTGATTCTCACTGAAGAAAATGTTTGCGCTCGGGAAATTATCTAATTTGCCCGTTGCACGACGGAGTCTTGTGCGTGATATTCTTGGGATGACTTGAACATGTGCAAGGTGTTAACCAGTTCTTGGATCATCCAGCGGCGGCTGACACTACCTCAAAAGAGCGTCATTAATTAACATGCCATTATCAGAGCTGAATGCTGGCTGGGGGAGATTAATGCTGAAAGGAGCTGCTAGTGGATTAAAGGTCACATCCTGTATGTTAATCAGCCAGCACCCCTGACCCCTGGAAGGAAACACAGTAGAATGGGCACATTATTGCCACCTGGCTGGGCACCAATCATTACCGGGATCAAAATGGGGGCCGTTGCTCTGGGCAGACACAGACAGTGAATGGATGGGATGCAGAGGTGCAAAAGAAAGGCTTTGTCATTATTAGGCCCTTTGCCCAATAATGACAGAAGAGATACAAATCTGCAAGTGTGAGATTATGGTTGAAATGTTGCACTTGCAGTGGTTGAGTCAATCCTTTATGTAGAGCAAAGGTCACAGAGTGCAATGCTGCTCCCAGGCAGCAAGTAGAACTGGTGTTGTGAAGTTACACAGCTGCACTGAGGCATGAGTTCAAGTTTAGGATATCACTATCACAGAGTTTTGGTTTTCTTTTCTCCAAACAATAGAATCAGTGTGCATCTTACACATAATCTTTGGTGTATATGGCGCAGTTTTTTCCCCCACTCCTTTACAGTCTCTATGGACACAAACACACAAAGACCCTGTTCAAGTCTGCTACTAACACGTTGCATCCTCAGTGTGAAAAAGCCTTGAGGACTTTCCAAGGTGGATGGATTAATTTCTGGGTGTTCAAGAGAGAACGCCAGCAGGCTGGATTGGCTCTTCTATATCATATTTCTGCAGCCCACACACACACGCACACCTCCCACTCTCCCACATCTGACACGAATCTCTCAGATCGGATGTGACTCACTAGCTCTGGCAGTGTAAGACTAAATTCTTCTTCTGTTACTCTCTCCTATAATGTCCACTCAGCTCTTTCCACTGCCTTTATTTTATTTTTTTCCTCTTGTAGTCACCCACAGCAGACTTTCGCATAGTTTTACAGGAATTTACACACAGCCAAAGCGAGACCTACATCATCAAATCCCTAAATCTATTAAATCCCTTTTCATTCACCAGAAGATGACAAAAGGCGTTTCGGCAGAAAGACACTTGAGGGTCTTTGCTAAAGGACAAAAATTCAGATCATGGGGAAAAAGGAATACTCGAAGTGGATGCTCGGGGAGCGACGTAGATGCTTACAGAGCAGCAGCTATTCTCAGAGGACCCGGTATTCCTGCATCAACGCTTTCCACGATGCAAGGCTTGGTTCAATGCTCGTTTGATGGACTATTTTCCCTCCTTCCTAAGCAGGGCTGTGTACATTTTGACCTTGATGTCAGCACAACCAAACAGAAGCTGCTGAATAGGATATCACCCTCTTCCTCAAGGACGCATATAGCAACATCCTCCTTTGTGTGTGTGTGTATTCATCTATTCTGTGCACATTGTTCTTTGCAAAGTACTGCTCAGATGTTTGGTTTGGTTTGGTTTTATTCTTATATCATATGTGAGCATGTTTGTCTTTTTTTAAATACATACAACAGCACAGGACATGGACATGTCACGTTGGAAGGGGGATAAATGGTGGTGGTGGTGGGGGGTAGTAAGATTTAAGTGAAATCAAATGACATAAGAATGCAGTATCAAGAACAACAATAATCATTATCCTGATATATATGTTTATCTACACATATATACCCACAAATATAAAAATGCAAAGCTGCAAACATACCGATATATATAATAGATTTACATACATACATATGTGCCGGCTTATATACACATCTGTTTACACACGGATACAGATGCATGTGTTTGGATATGCATATCGATACTGAACTTCAAGTTGTGAATGTCAGACAGAAAGCGCTTCTGTGAGTTAATGAGACATGTGAATGCTCAAAAGCGTTATAGAGCATTACATTAATATGCAGCAGTTAAGCTTTTTTGCTTTAGCTTTTTTGACCCAAACCGATTTTTTTTTTTTACCAAAATGTCATAAATCTCACTGAAGAGAAATATTACAAACTTTTATGGTTCTTTAAATCCATAGTGCCACCATCAGGTTAAGCTTTCCATTTCCACTTTAGTTTATGACCATATATATGTAATATGTATGCTTTGGGGTTTTTGCTAATTAGCACATATTAGCATACTAACACACAAGATGGCAAACATGACTCCATAACATTAACAGGAGTTTTGTTTGCCAGTATTAACATTTAGTTTAAAGCAGCATTGTGCATTAGCATAACCTCTCAGTGACACTAGTGTGGTTATAGACTGATAATAGTGCTGCATGCATTTGTTTCCACTGTACTATTAAAAAAGTGAACTGCCACCTAACCATGCAGTTCCTCACTGCTAAATACAGAACAGTTTTTATATATTTTCATATGTTGAGCATTAGTTAACGCAGTGTTGTTGTTTTCTTTCCAATTTCACCACTCAAAGTTCCTCTTAGAGCTGGTGAAGCTACAAAATAAAACTTCGCTAAAACATTGTACACTACCTACCCTGAATGACAAACAAGCTAATGTAACAGAAGGGCTAAAGGCTGGCAGGTACTAAAACCTGAGGGGAAACAAAAAGAGTAAGTACTGAGTATTACCTTTTTTCTACATTAGCTCTGTGAATGCTACTGTTGCTAATATTACTGGTGTAAATAGTAGACTGTTTGCTGAGACATTAACAGCGATATTAAGTTACAGACTGAGGTTAACATACTCTGCATCAAAGCTGTGTTTACTGTTTGCTTGCACAGCTAGCTTCTGAGAACACCTCACAGATGCTTGATTTTCAATCAGTTTGAAAGCAAAAAAAAACATTCAGTTTTCAGCATGTCTGACAGTCCGGTAAGATCTGAGGGTTGAGGAATTAGAGGCGAATATGTCTTTATCTCTTTTGCTTTGTTTGCAGACAAGCCAAAAGTAAAAAATTAAAAATTAAAAGAAGAAAAGAAACAAAGATGCAGGGAGGCACGTTATAGGCACCTACAGATGGGAGTGGAAGTGTTAAATCTGTGTAGCTGTGTGGAGCAGCTAACTCAGTCTTCCACTGGCCTGTCAGGGCCTGAGTCCTGCTGCATTTCCCAGAGGAGCTACATCTGCATGTCTGGAGACGGTGTGTGTGTGTGTGTTAAAAGAAATGCCCCCTAAGGCTCACTGTGTATTACAACACAGAGGTCGTAGAGTAATACGACAGATAAAAGTGTTCAGGGGTGAAATTCAGTCAGCTTCATTCTCTGAAAAGTTAGAGTTGCTTTCCCACTGCAAATACCTCATGCCGACGGGACGCGACCCTGGAGAAGTTCTCTTAGGGCAATTGTGAATTCTTGACTTGACACAAGGAGTGAAGTCCTCAATTTTGTGATCAAAGTCCAACATTTACTTAGCTGACACTGGAGCAGCTGAGAGAGAGCGAAAGAGAGAGAGAGAGAGAGAGAGAGAGAGGGGAAAAAAGGGGGACTTCACAAGGATTTCATTCTGTGTCTCTGTGGTTTGAGTGTCGAGCTTCCTCCTTTTCAGCCACACTGCTAAAAAGCTACTCCCTCAGGACGACTTACTCAGCCTGCACAGACACTGCCACTATCTTGTGATCTCCCTACAAAAAGCACATGAAAGATATACAGACACGCACACAGACACACACACTCACATGCACAGAGTGAGGGATGTGTGTCAGAGATTACTTCAGTCACAGTATCTACTATTGCACTCTATTCTTATCTCTCCGCTGTTATCAACTCCCTCTAGACCGTAAGCACTGTTAACATTTCACCTCATTTCTAGTGTAAAACACTTCCAAGCCTTATTATCGTTGTCACGATAATAAGGGTTTTTGTTTTAATTCCAAAAACCCTCTGTTAGACTAAAGAACTGTTTGCTGTGGCTTCACATTTTCAGTCCAACCTTTTGGGATCACTTTCAAAATCCCAGCACTGTTTATGGTACAGCACGATCTCGGGCATGAATGAACCTGTACTCTTCCAGTTTATCACCGGCATTGCTTATGAATTAGGTGAACCTTATCAATCATTTACGAGCCTCTCTGTGCTGTCATTTTCTTAGATCATAGCTCCCAGCGTCGTCTCGCTCAAAGAGTGTACGTTTGCACCTCACCGTCGACATGCAAGAAAAGATCCAAGCTGCTCCGTGTGACCATGTGGGAAATGCCAAAAGACTCCATTTCCAGCATGCATACAATCATGAGTTGGAGCAATGTGCTGAATAGTATTCTGTGCTGTATATTGAGCACCACCACTACCACCCGCACAGCTCACTGAAGTAACCCATCCCCCAGCTGAGACATTTATGTGACTACATTACAGCAACGTCCCATCCCCCCACTAAGTGAGCTTTTCTGAGCAGGTCCCTGGGGTGGGTGTCAGTGTGGAAAGCAGACCTTTTTCCCTGTCCATGGGATGTTATTGATGAGGTAAGGTAATGGATCCCCCTGCTGTGCTCACAGGGCCACTGAAGATAAATCAGACAGTGGGTAAGACCCAACCAGCCATTCCACCTATCTCCACACTGAACTGCCATTTCATTAGCTTTATTTATGGGGGTTTTGCACTCTTCTGAAGCCCTCCCCTCTCTGTCCTCCCACTGAAAATGCTGCTATTTCTCTTCGTCCTTTAGTGCTATGGCAACCTATATACACCCCCACCCCATTCTTCCTCTTCTTCTTTTTTTTTTTTTCCATCGAAATGGTAGTATTCGACCTCCCACACATTTTTCCTGGAACTAGTGCTAGCCTCAGTCTAGTTTATGTAAAAGTCAGCCTACAGCCTGTTATCTCACAGTGGACAAAGGGCTGGAATGGAAAGTGAAGGACATCCTGGGCTTTTTACATTAGATCCAAGTCTATAGAGCTCAGCATTTCCTGTAGAGCTGTATTTGAGTTGGCTGATCAGCAGCAATTCACCTTTGGGCTTACAGCTCTCCATGTAACAACAACAACAAAAAGCAGCCACTTGAGTAAGAAAAGAAATTCGTTTTTGGACCTTGCTGGAAAGGACTAGTTGAACTCATATCATCATCACAGATCAAATGTAATATTATGTTTTTTTTTCTTTCAGAAAATGTGTCCAAAATTGGAAAGCAGGCACAATTCACTGCTCGAGCTGAACAAGCTCACTTCTACGCCCATGCCAGCAGAATATGACACTGATTCTTTGTAGCTTTTTCATCACTATTGCTTCTTAACTGCCAAGATTTATATCACAACTTTGATAGCACGCTTAGGAAAGTCCACAGCATCAGGAGCCGATTGCATCTGTACAAAGCATCAGTGTTATCGTTGTACGTCCTATCTGTTGATTGTAATGCATCCAATCAGAGGGCAGCTATCTATGCTGACTGATTTTTCTGACGAGCTTTACAAATGCCAAACCTCCATCCATATGCAAATGTATATTATATGCTAAACCATGTGTCTATCTACCTATGTACTGAAAGTGGTAAATGCAGTGAATCATCACACATCCTCCTCACATCAGTTTTCCATTGAAAAATTTTTTTTTTTTAACTTCCTTTCATGGTGAACACTGATCTCATGACAGTCCTGCTGGAACATGTCCATACAAGGTCCACTTTAGTGTACTCCACATGAATCCATGCAACCTGACAGATGGTTGACTGAGCTAAGCTCCTGCAATTTTTGACTCGAGCCCAGTTCCATCGGTTGACTTGGACATTGGACAAGTGTGAATATGCCTGTCACGCCCACACCAGCCAGAGGAAATTCAAGCATGATTTGTCACATGAAAGCAGAGTGTGCATCATATAAATGTGTTTATACATATCTATCTATCTATCTATCTATCTATCTATCTATCTATCTATCTATCTATCTATCTATCTATCTATCTATCTATCTATCTATCTATCTATCTATCTATCTATCTATCTATCTATCTATCTATCTATCTATCTATCTATCTATCTATCTATCTATCTATCTATCTATCTATCTATCTATCTATCTATCTATCTATCTATCTATCTATCTATCTATCTATCTATCTATCCAGCACTCTCTGTCTCTCTCTCTCTCTCTCTCTCTCTCTTTCTATATACATATATATATATAGAGAGAGAGAGAGCTGGTTATTTCAGTCAGGGGTTGAAATCACATTTCTGCCTTGCACAGATTTAAACTTGTACTCCAAACCAATATCTGTGATTTTGTTTTTTTAAAGCTGCTAAATTACATGGATGCATGATGTAACAAAGACACAGAGCACTATCCGACTTTGTATTACATGTGAGCGAGGCTGGAAAGATTCATATTATGTCTCAGCAGTGAGATTTAGTCTACACATGATCTTGATAAAAGGCAGGAAAAGAAAAAAAAAGAGAGAGAGAAAAAAGCGTTTGCTGGCTGTCGGCCAGGTGTGGACAGACTCAGGAAGTTAAGCCGGAATTCCAACAATGCAGGCAGTCGTTAGAGTCTTCAGCGAAGGTGCTGCCATTTCTGCTCTCAGTGCTGTCTTTGTTGTGGCGGCGAGGAGGCAGTTAGGTGAAATGCTGTGGCTGTGAATGCATTTCAGCCCTCGCTCTGAATTGCAAAAACCACGAGTGACGTGTGAATGATACAAAGCAAACAGTGGCATCAAAATCAGGCTCTTCTCTCGCGCCTGCGTCCAGGGGGGAAAGATAATTTTCCCAGGCTGTTTGACTCGAGCCCAGTCGTGACAATAATAAATGCCGGCAGTGACAGGATGAATTATGCCTCAGCTAAAAATGTACATCACAGCAATAGGAAGAAGCTGGCATGTAATTACACCGGAGATATAAATAGCGACGCATGCCTCAAAGTATCCATCACCTTCATCTAGAAATCACATTAGAAATGGTACACTCGATTTCAATTAGAGATATTTTTTTGTATTTTTTTTTTTATTTCTATTTATTAGAACAGACACATTTCCCGGATTAACTGTATTTGAATCCAATTAGTTTAAGCCTAAGTGAACATTCCTTAAATACTACCCATGAATGCACTAAAAAAATAAAAATGCCAGAGTCTAATAATGTGTTTCTAATCGGCCACGGGTTTTTGAAGGATGGGACCATGCGGCATGAGAGTATTTGAATTTGTAATCAAAGCTGATCATTCAGAAAGGGGAGCTCCATTAATCTGGCAGACTCCGGGTGGCGGCCCATCTTTTAAGAAGTGCTGTTTTGATGAGGATTTTCCCTCCAGCCTCCTCTCACCTCTAAAAGGCTTTCTATGCTGCTGCTGTTTTCACCTTGTGTGTCTCTGTGTGCCTGCGATGCAAAATGTGCTTCTGGATACACCAACTGAAGCAATCTGTGTACAAATGATGTCACCGTGACAATGTCACACAAGTGCAAGATACACAACTTTACAGGTGTGCGGTTGAGATTAAAAAGCAGGTCAGCTCATACTGTTGATGGTCTGATCTAAAAGAAAGGAGAACTGCACATTACAGTTCATTCATTTGTTATATGTGTCACTCCTTATTTGCAGAAATTTATCTGGTGATAGAAAGATGTGGGCTGAGAATTCAATGGAGTTGTGGCTGTTGTAATGTCATCACAGGATGGTGCTTAGTTGATGTTTTATTTCCTAGCCATTATGGATGTCTGCAGTGCATCTGCCAACTGATTGCCTTTAAAATCTCCAAAGTCTGCTTAGTTCATGCTCTCACCCCTGGTGGTGCCTTTCATGTGGGCTCTGGATCTACTGAAGCAATCCTTTAGTTGCACGAATAACTTGTAGAAAAGATACCCCAGAGGATCCAAAAGTGAGCTGCCGAATTTGCTTTGCATTCAGGAAAAAGTGCGCCCTGTCCAGATTTATCAGTTGTGAGAATTTGGAGAGAAAGGCAAAGAGAGTGTTGTGTCCATTTGGCCTTTGTCTGGAGCTTTGTTTAACATTATGAGGAGTCTGGCTGCAGATAAAACACAGCTGTTGACATCAAAACTGGCAAGTGAGAAACATTTGCACTTTATCAACAAGCTGATAAATTGGGCATTGCAGATCTGGGAGAGATTGTTCAGACAAACGGCTGGGTCCAAAAAACCCAGCTGAAATAAACAGTTATCTCTCCTGCTCTGTGATGGCTGAATGAAGAGATGGTGGTTATACTGATGGTTAGAGGGGGTCTCCCAAACCGCAGAGCAGAAAGAAAAACACAGGGAAGAAAGAAGAAAGGAAGAAAAAAAACAATCCCAACTGACATCATAGGAAAGGCTGCTGCTTAAATTTAGGGCGAGATAAAGCCTGGCTGGAGTGTGCCAGATAGTTATATGGCAAATACAGGTTGCCAAGGACTTGTCCAAGTAACACAATAAATAATCATAAAATTAACTGAAACTTACTACCATAGACTGTAAAAACCAGGATTACGTTTCAGCAGATTTTTTTTTTTAATGAGCCCTGCTGATTGAAAAACAACAACAACAAAAAAAACCCCCACAAGGCAGCCAGACATTTTCCACAAAATCCTCTCTGTGACTCAAGTAGATGCAGCATGGGTGGTGACTTTTAGAAGCCAGTGTGAAGTAGAGAAAGCAGTTTCAGATCATTTGCAAGGTACCGGCTTCAGCAGAGTCATCAACTCAGTTCACAGCATGGCATGTTGTGATCTCCTGAATACTATCCTTCAATGTTAAGTCAGTGTATTCACAGCTTGTACTTCTCCATGGGAATCAAGCAGCACAGATGTAGACTTCCTGGAGTTTTAATGCTTGGGTTGACCCCCCTTTTTTTGGAGGCTCTGGGTTCATAAAGGAGCAGGGAGGGGTGTAACTGGAGAGGGCCAGTGCGTTTGAGTCTAATGTGTACCAATAAGTCCAGGATAAGATGGAAATTCTTGTGGACTGTTTGTAGTGTGTTAGATTATGATGGAAATTTAAGCAGCTGTACCGTGTATGCTTTATACATATATATTTGTTAATCACCTAAATAGCACACCTACAAATCTATTTGGAAAATTAATCATAACATTTTATTTACCAATGAAAATGAGTCATGCCAAATTACTATAATTTTGAATATGCTGTGGGCATGGGAAATGTGCAGCGCTTTGAGTAGAGAGGAGGAGCGAGAGAGCTTATGGACCTATTGAGAAAGACAGAGGCGGTTCAGCCCTGCTATGGTCTCAGCAGCAGCAGCTCAGGGAGTAGTACTAGACCACTGTGTTGTGCAGGAACAGGCACGACGTATCCGAAAACCGCTAGCGGATTAAATGAAAACGAAAACTACTCTTTCATGTGGATTAATTCCGGGGAGAGACGTTTAGTCGAAGCGAGAAGACTTTTAAGCGAAATTGGACCGAGTGACGAGGATTGGGACGTTAGTCACAGTGCGATAACACCACCGAATGATTTCTTTTGCCCCGCCGCTAAGGTTAGTTAGCTTTCATTGCTCGCTGTGTCCATTGGTTTTGGGGGGGGGGGCGTCTGTTCTGCTGTTGGATGACGGGGTCCGGCTATTCTTTGGAGGAGAAACAGCAGTATTGACCTTTTCGAGTCTCTATGCTGTGCTATAGTTACATGACCTATCAGACCTGTATGAAATTAAATGTTTTAGCGGTGTTCGACTAGCTGGTTACCCATCTTGCCACAGTAGTGCTAGTTGGCTGGTTATTCCCAGCTAGTTAATTATTTTATAAATCCGGAACACGTGCTACATGGCTAGGCTAGGCTAGGCTGGCTAATGGCTAACCAGGGTAGCTTCCCAAGCTAGCTGTCAGAATGACCGAGTAGCCAGCGCCAGTTTTATTCAGCTGAATTAATCATACACTGGTGGTGACTCGTTACTGACGCTATTCCACACACAACACGACCAATATCCGACAATATTAGTGATTGTCAACTTTTTACTATACGGTACCAGAAAATGGGTTCAAGCTAAGTCATTTAGCCTGCTAACTTGGCTATGCACAATAGCGCCCGGTTTGCGTTTGTAAACACTGGTTGTACATGAAGTGAACGTAATGCGCTGAATCGGCTTTAGCGGGGACGAATTGGTTTGTTGTCAGATGGCTGATAAGCTATATTTGGCGTGCAGTAGTTTTGTAAGCAGCTTGATGTCAAGTCTCTAAAAACAAAAGTAAAGAGGGACTGTAGGGAGTTTGCGTTAGTGTTTGGCTTCTCAACATTGCTGCTGAGTGAGTATACTTGCTGGAGTTGGACTGGGGTTTTTGGACCTCTGTGTATTCTCCGGTAAACTGCATTCCTGTCTCTACAGTCAGTCTATGTAATGATAGTCCGTCATAAAAACATTCTAATTTTGGTGGTTCTAAGTAGTTAATCGCTATTGAGACACACCTGTTAATTCTGTAAAGACTGAAAACACTTTGGTTGGATACCTAAGGTAGTGAGTTACAAATAGTTTAAAAGACGATTTCCTAATATTGAATGCTAGGGAGGACGTTCACCTTGATGGTGTCCTTGTTGTCTAAAGTTATTTGTTCTATAGTGTATATCTTCAACTCTTGTAACACGTACTGTAGATAAAAGCCGATTATCAGCAATCAAATAATAGGCATTTGTCTTGTGAAATTTGTGTTGCTGTGATTGTTCCCTAAGAAACACAAACTCATATTTTGTCTCATATCTTACTTTTATGTGCCTACGTTTGAAACGTGTGGGAACACACAATTGCGAACATACATAGTGGTATGGTAATGTATATTTAAAAACTTGCAAACCTTAAACTGTAACTGTCTGGATATCTGGGATTAAATGATGTATTTACTGATCTGTCCTCTCTGGTTATAAAACGGGGTTTTCCCCTGGATATAGTTTGACCAAGTTGGTAAGCCACTTTGATGCACTGTATCACGGATGACCAAAGAGTCAATGCATTTTCCTGTTTCCATTAGTACATAGATTATGCACGTCACCAGTGATAAAAATAGTGATCTGTGGTAAGACCACAGGTTTGAAGCAGAGCTAAAAAAAACAACAACAAAAAAAGGAGTTGGACAACAATATGATGAGTGTGTTTGTGTAAAGCAGGCAATGCCTTATCACAAATGAATGAAATGTGTTTCACTCAAAATCAATCAGTATTAAATGCAATCCATGTATTTATTTTGCATGTGTTATAGCTATTCCAGTGCCTTATAACGCTTGTGTGATAGGTTATGCTAAACAACTGATTGCTTTAGATTACTTCCTGTCAACTGAAACATCTAACTTTATCAGCAGGAAGTTTTCCCGTTAAACATCTGGTACAGTGCACAAGTCAAATTGGGACAAATTTCCATAATATCTAAAGATAGTTGGAAGATAAATAAAGGGAAAGACCCTCTGATTCATTTCTTTTTCACTCTGATATTTATACATCAGATCCCACCCCTCCCCCAACACTAGCATGGTTTAACCACCCATTAACCACCTACTGCTCCACATTGCTAATTAGCATAAGCAACATGAGCACATGGGTAGTTAGGATATTATGATGTATGTGTGTGTGTTACTGAAGCTATTTTTATACACATGCTCTTTATAGCAACAAGGAGGGTGTTTTGTTACTGAAAATGGCTAATCAGCTGTTTCGTTTAATGCCATTTTCACCACCAACGTTGGCTAATGTACAAATAATGTTCCTGCAGTTACCAGTAATGATGAAGCAATCCCTCAGTTTCTCCGCCATAGCTTTTATGTAATCTTGTGATTGTCTCATTCATGTAGTCATCCTTGTTTGTTTGCATTTACATTCATGTATTGGATTGAAGCCCACGCTATTGTTAAAGTAATGACAGTAATGGCTGTGGCAGCAGGTCGGGTGGGGGAAATATTGCGCCGGTACTGCGTCATGACACCGTAATATGTTATTTCGGGGGCTTCAAGCTAAGTATTATTAGAAACAAATATCATTTTCCTAAGCTTCAGCCCTCAATTTTTCTGGACAGCTGCATATTAAAATCGGTTGGACTGGACATTTAATGTCCTCTAGTACAAATTCTGTGTGATGTTTGATTGCGCAGGTTGTTTAGCTTATTTAGTACATTAATGTAAAATCACTCAATATTACAAGCAGTTATAGTACTTGTAGACACTTGGTGTGTGATCAGGCAGGCTGAAAAGCTTTTAAACCTCCTAATAATCCATAATGCACTCAAAATCAAAAATCTAATTCTGATGTGAATCCTCAAAATTGGAGTCTGTATTGCATAGTGTCAGGATTGTAAAGAGTTAAATTTGAGTGAGGCGATATCTCCCCCTTTTCCAGAAGGGTAATGGGGGCAGGAGATAATCCCGTGCTCTGCATGGAGCCTCAGGGAGACCGTTACACCGCTAGTTCAATTTCTTCTCTTATTAAGAAACACAACAGAGTTATGAAACCGGAAAGGGGAAGTTCTTGCTCATTTCATTTTATTTCATTGTGAAAGATGAATCCTTACAGTAAATTCTTGTGGGAAGACAAAGCACATTGCATCGCCATAAATCAAAGATTTCCATTAAAATTCCAAATGTCTTTCTTTCATAATAATAAATGTCACAAGTTCTTTATTTTTTATTTATGTGACCATTAGCTGCCTCTGATATAGCAGGTAATCTTCCACAAACAACAAAATATACCATATACAGGAAGAGCATGTGCAACACATCTAACTCTTGTAACTAAAATCATATTCTAGATGAGTTAAAAATGGTGTTATAGTCAGAGTAATGTGAGCATTTGCAGTACATGCATAGTAAAAGACTGCCTCAAATTTGATTACATTTTTTTTCTTTTTTTGCATTTGTTACATTTGAACTGTCAGATCAGTCTTGAATACACTCCAGACACATACATGGGCAGCTGGACACCTGATAACAAACTAATGTTCTGTTATACTACTTTGAAGTCAACTTGTTCATGCGTAGATATTGCAATGTACTGTAAATTTTCTATAGATTTTGCATGGTTACCCCCCCTAAATAAACAAACAAAAAACATGAACATCCACATGGATCTTTGCAATCAAATTCTAAACCTGAGTTGATCCTAGTGGACTTGTGGATGTAGAAAGTATATAATGAATGCTTGAGACTTGGGTGTAGTGCCTAAGCATGTTTTTAATTTGGGGAAATAAATATTAAATATTTGCCAAAACACCTCAACTGGGTGTTTTGGCAAATAGGCAACACCATGGTGGAGATGGTGAACCCAAGTGAAGCTATGCAAAATACCTTTTTGTAACTCAAATCATGACGCGTGTTTAAAAGATTTACAGCCCTAACCACGTTTCATTACAAGGCTTTGCCTTTTCCTATGCTATCATCATAAATAAGAATGTTTTTAATGGCTTGCTGGTTAAATATATGCTACACTGGCTCACTGTTCCTTCTCATGGTACATATTTGAATTACAGGAAAGTACGGCCTGGTTATAGTCCAATTTTAGTTGATATTTCTTCAGCACAGTGCACACAAGTTTTGAACTGAAGTCATAGCGGTTGTTTCTTCACATTCTGATAGTGGATTTAGCACAGCAGGCATATTAGGCAAAGCAACGTCTGTCTATATACATCCTAACTGCTAGCTTTATATGCTGTATGTCTTCAAACTTGACCAATCCTTGTAAAAATGAAGAAATGTACAGATATGTATTCATGGACATGTATGAATGTATGTAGGTAGGCAAATGTAATTTTTTCTTGATTCGGACTCAGTTGAGTGTCCTTAGTGCTCTATAAGGATTTTATTGGGATTTTAGAAATGGTATTTGTGGTATGGGAACAACACTTGCCTTGTACTTGCTTTTTGTTGGCCAGTGTCAAACCATGCATATACATTCTTAATCAGATGTTAACAGCTTACTAGATCTGGTGACATTTGTCCACATGCAATCCAACTCATCTGTCTGCTTGGTGTGTCAGGGCTGTAAGCCACTGTTTTATATCAGCTAAAGCCTTGATTCAAATCTCTACCCGAATCTTGGCTATACAGGCCAGTTGGATGGGGAATTAAATCACAAGTTCACATGGTTTCTTACCCTCATAATGCAGCAAATCCAAGCAGATGTGACTTTTCCAACACTTAGCACTTGACACAGCAAATTAAATGTTTATTTACTCTAACTGCTGCACAAACAGAGTGATTATAGGGAAACGACACAAGTTTAGTACATGGTGCACTTCATGAACCCTCAAGTTTACATGTGGAAACCTAAGAGAGAAATATGAGGCAGTCTCTGTAAAACTGCCTCACAGGCTCTTTCCCTCCTCCAACCCAGTTTCCTTCTCACTGGATGAGTAAGTGCAGCTGTCTAGCATTTCTTGCTCACTAGTGGACTGCACCTGGTAGGTTTTGTGTGTGGAGAATGTTATGCATGACTCAGTGTGATAGAATATTATGATCAAGCACAGCTGGTCTGTTGCTCTGCTTCAGATTACAATCTAAGTGCTATTGAACTGGACAATGGTACCACCCCAGCTCTAGTGGCTACATGGGGGGGCCGAAGTTAGGCAGCTGTGCTATTTTTTTAAATTTTTTTATTTTTTGTGATTGCAAATGGAAAAACTTGTTGTGATGTGTTGTTCAAAGAAAATGTCTCTGATATTGGTTATCCTGCAGCTTCAGATTTCTGCCCTAATCATCTAAGTAATCTAATTTTAACATTTAGGCAGTTATAGAGAGGAGGAGGTTGGGCATGTTCTGTCTGCTGGCCTAGGGATTGAAAGGGTATGGAGGTCAGACCGATTCTGTGTCCATCACCTTGCAAAGTTTAAAAACGGGAGATCTATTCTTCAATCAGGAATTTGTGTTGCTTGAGAAGTAACCTGTAAAATTCCTCATATGTATAAACATTGAAAACTGATTGCCTATCTTGTTATAGTAGACATTTATTTTTTTTTTTTACACTCTTTAGGGTGTTCATGTTGACCTTTATTGTAAAGTAGTCTATCAGGGTTTTAAACAATACCTTATTTTTTGGCTGTTTGGCTTTTGTGTGTTTGTGTTACATACAAAGTACTTCCAGAATAATTTTGTGGTATATAGGCTGTAGATGATGTTGACAGTTGATATGGCGCTCTATCACTGCGTTAATGCACTACCTGTTCCTGTCAATTACAAAAACTGTATAAACAGCAGTCTAAACTGCTACTATTGTTTGTATTCATGTTGTGGCAGTATGCATTTCTAGTGGGGTTTTTTGGTATGTGGAAGAACACGTTTTATAAGCCCATGCTTTATCGTAAAACACTTGAATCTTAGGTTAGTAACAAGAATTTTTTTTTTTTTTTTTTTTTTTTTTGAGCACCAAACTTCACTTCCTTTTGTTACAATGATCTATTACAGGAATCGTTGTATCTTTTCCTTTTTAGGTTAGCTTGCTCCTTTTTATTAAATGTCATGAGTTTCTCTTTTAGTCGGTGACTTTGAAGATTAGACATGACTGCGTTTTAAATACGAGAGAATATGATCAAATGTTTAATGTTGAGCTACTTAATTTACTCTTTTTTTGTTTCATCGATACAATTATGAAGATAATTAAATGGTCAGAAAAGATACTTAGCACTTCTTATTGTGTTGTAAAACACCATCTCAAAACCTCTTGTGATACACCTGTGTTTGGATGCTGTTATTAGAAGGTAGTCATTTATTATTCATAAGGTGTTCTGTTTTGATTTCCCTAGCTATGAAATATTCTTGCTATTAAAACCAGTCACCCATATTTAAACGCTATAAAAGAGAGCCAGACAGCGGATTAGCAAAGATTAGAAATGGCTCTGTGGTAAGTGATTCACTTGACTCTCTTACGCAACACAGATGACAGCATGGTAAAGGGCATTACTCTTGTTTGTGTGTAGGCTACCAGTGTGGGTAGTGTTGCATTTGCCTCTCTGATTAGCCCAAGTTTTCTACTAAGAGTGTGTTACAGCGTTGTTATTTGTTTTTTTTTGTTTTTTTCCCCCATTAAAGGATGTTAGTTAGCCAAGCTGAGAGTTGGTGAACACATATCAGCTGTATTCCACTGTAGAAGTGAGAGGTATGAAAGTGTAATTACTGATTGCGTGTGCTTGTGTGAGAGGACTGAACTCCTGTCTTGACATGTACCTTGGATCCATGACAGTGCAGTTTGGAACAAATTAGTCCTTTTGAATGTGCCTGTACATCAAGCTGTTGATATGACATCTGGTCTTTGCTTTGTAATGTTTGGATTTATTCCCTGCTTAAATGGTTCCCTGACTGTAATTAATTCAAGCTTGTGTGTCATATTTGGGAGCGGTGTATTGTTTGTGCCATCTGTGTCAATACTGGAGGCATGTATGGACTTTAGTATTTGGCAATACATGCACGATGTCAGTGTACATGCATAGACACCTTGTCATGCACAACTGGAAGTTCTATGAAGCTGCTATCATGAGGGGCAAAAAGGCACTCGGGTTGCATGCTGCCATACTGAAGAACATTTCAAAGTTCTTGAATAATTAAGCAGCAGTGCAGGGGACGTAGGTCAGCTCAGCAGACAAGTGCACTCCTCAGTTTTATTTCCTGCTGCTTAGAATTGAGAGCTGAATGTCAGGTGGACTTTAAAGAGCCAATGGAGAATAAAGGGAGATTCATAAGTTAAAGCTTCATGTTATCATGTCCCACACAGCTGGGAAATAACTTTGTGTGTCAGTAACAGATAAATGATATTTTGTACTCTAACAGTAATGGCCGTACAACAATTTCTGCATAAAATGTAAACTGTTACATGAACAATTCCTTATCTTTACTTTGTGAACTTTACCAGACAAGTTATGAAGGCGGAGTTGGAGTATTGTTGTGCATTTTTTGACATTTCTGACCTGAATGAATAAGGTTTATCTAGACAACTTGAATTTATATTATTTAGTTCAGATTTTTGGATTTGCCTCACTTGTAGTGCATTTGCATAACTGTTAATTTTACAAGTATGCTCAAAGAATAAATGAACAATATAATTTAGCACTGTGATAGAGAACTTGAGTTGTTTCCAGTGGTTTTACTTACCTACTTACCATTGAATATCCTCGATAGGCCAGTTTTGGCTGATAAAATCCAGAATGCATGTGATAATACAACAGTCGGAAGCGAAAGAAAGTACCTTTATATCTCGGACATAATGCAAACACTTAGCAGAAGATGTAATCATTTAGCTTTGTCAATATACAAACTAAAACATGGCTTTACATAGCTTCCAGGTAGGAAACATCAAGCCAAATTTGAAGTGCCTTTGGCCTATTTTCTATCTGAATGCCACCAGATGGTGATAGCTGTGGTTGCAAAAAGACGTGTGTTTCTATGGAAGTATACGAGGAAAAGCTTTCGTATTTGACTTAGTAAACGATTTCCTGCTGAGTTTATGGTCTCAGTCTCTCATTTGGGGTCGTATTAAAAATTGGGTTTATCTTGTAAATCTTGGTCACACTGTTTTGAAGAGTAGAATTATTTGTGGTTTACTTATTGGGTCGTGACTTCTGCTTCACAAGCCGTCAACCAGCCAGCAAGTGGTTTCACAATCAAACCCTCCCCTGCCTGTCATATCTGAATTTTGAAACCAAGATGGCGACAGCAGAAATGCCAATCTTGAGGGTTCAAAACTAGACTTTAGCTTGGTTAGTGAGCTTCACTTTTAAAGACAAAAAAGCTGCTAATTAGTGCTACAAGACTATTAAAATGCTACACATGCAGGGCAGCAGTCCAGTGCAGTAGCTTGAATTGTCAGAGGAGAGGGACAGACATTGGTTTTCGTGGCCTTTCCTAGCACACCTGTCAGTCAAAGAAGCCATACAGATATCCAACTACCATGTATTTAGTTGCTTTACAAGGGGAGAAATAGTCATAGAGATCCAAGTTGCTTTTATTTTTATATATATATATCTATCTATCACACACACACACTTTCATTTTCATTTGTTTTGTATGTAGGCGTATTCCCGTAAACTCATTCTTAGGCACTTATTAAGATTTTTGTTGATTCTTCATAATGGAGTTACCAGAGAAATTACGTAAATTTTGCTTCCCTGGCGTCAGCATGTGTGCGTGAGCAGGAGGGGAGTATCTTTTAGATCCTCAAGAGTGTTTTGGTTGAGTGGCTTTGCTTGCATGATTACAGGGAGTCATAGTTGGCAGTGTGTGAAGGCCTGTGTTCTACACTGGGCAGCAGGGAGGGGGCAGGGCGAGCCTTATGTAATTTCACACAATGTCGCTGAAGCGGCCAGTAGCGAGGGAACAGGCAGGAAATCCAATAATGGCTCTACTGTACACCATAGACACAGCTGGATGACCACATCTGGAGGTTCAGGACAGCCAATCGCTGGTTCTGTTAGTCTCTCACCACCTCCTGGCTAGTCCTTTCCTGTCAGATTAGTCCATTTTAAAGTCTGTGTTGAAATGGTGACAATGATGCGTGTAGTCTATTGCAAAATACAAATGCATTTTTTCTTCTTCTTCACATTCTTTTTACCTTATGTCTGATACAGCTATCCTAGTGGATTATTCTGAGTAGTTATATATTTTTCTTTTGGTTGTTTACTGTGGGTATAACAGTAGGTGAATCATAGTGGGGTTTTTTTGTTGTTTTTTTTTAAACTACACCTTTATACTAATAGCTTCAGCATACCAGTCTCATAGAGGTTTCCCTTAAAGGTGTGTAGCAGAGCATCTCCCAAAGCTAAACTACTAACATGGTTTCAAACCTAAGTTTTACCTTTGGAAAAGGGGTACGTACTTTCAAACAGCTCTCAGGGATGACTTCCCTGATGGTTCTCTGTAGCAAACCTAGCAAATCTAGTGCTTCACTTAGCTTTTGGGCTAGGGTCCAACCCTAAATTGGCAGCAATACTGAACCCTAATACCCACCAAATCTAAATGTTTTAAGATTTATGAGAGTTCTGTAATTGGCTTTTCTTATGAGAACACAGTACTGGCACTACAGCCTGAAATAGACATCTAAGCAGCATTAATGTTAATAAGTGTAAAATATATGTGATGCATATGCAACAAATTAGGTGACCTATGTTTGACACATTTCTTTTCACTGCACAGAATATCAAGGCTTTTAAGAATCGTATTGCATTGTATGGCAAGCATTATTTTTCTACTTTTCTTGTCAAACTAAATGGCACAGTAGGTTTGTGTTTTAAAGGACCTTATTTGGGTAGCATTACATTGGTTATTTTACCTAATAAGAGTCATATCAGTGAAGCTTCCTGTGCTGTTTATACTTGAATACTTCCACTTTCATTTTCAGTCACGGCATCTGAAATAGCTTTGTTGTTATTTTTTTTTTTCTTTTTTTACTCATGTCTCATGGCTGCAGGTGTCTTTGTTTCTAATCATGCTGCTGTTAGTGTGATAGGCAGTGCTGTTCCGTCAGATTTAAAATGAAAGGTCTGACAGGCTGTGGTTAAGGGTCATTGTACCTCTTTCTATCAGGCAAATTACAGCTGTGTCAAAGTTGACTGTGGGTGTTCACACTTTTTGCACAATGTCTTCAGTTGCTGACTGTGTGTTGTGACCGCAGATTTCCTTTGTGAAAGTCAAGCAGGGGTAGGCTGCAGTGTTTGGGTAACTAGGGTAACTGCTTTCCTATGTGGCAGCTAGCAGTGTTATCATTAGGAAAGCTTCTAGCATCCTTGCACCTATTGCCAGATTAAGATTGAGTACATTCAAAAATAAAATGCAGATTCCGGCCTGATTTTCAGACATTTGAATGTTGACATCTTTGTATGTTATCTCTAGATTAACCAAATTTGCCACAGTGTGCGAAGTATACTTCACCTCTTAGCCTTTTTGTTCACAGCGCTTTTTAAAATAGACACAGAAAGCCAACATTAGTGTAAGTTTAACCTTATTTCAAGCTGAAAACTCTGAGCAGTCTTTCTGTTTTGATGACATAGGAGGGCTTCACATACGTGGTGGTCTGGGTGTTAGTGATAGATGGATATATCTTCATATCCCCATATTCATTACTAGTCCAAACATATTAAGATATGCCAATTCTGATGCACATTTCAAAGCCTAAATGCTGAACACACAAGAAATCTGTTTTTGACAATTTAAGCCACACTGGTGACTGCTTTGACGTGGTGTCTAATAGTTTGGAGCAGTAGTTAAGTAAATGTAAAATTCCTAATAAAAACCTAGCAGTTATTAATAAGTTTGGGTGAGTCCACTGTTGCGGAAAAGAGGGAATATTTTTCACAGGTGCGCTGTTCCTTGTGCTGCCTAAGAATAATTGAAAGCCTACTGATGTAGTACTTGTCACCTTATGAAAGCAACACCAGTGATTGTCTAACTAATGAGAACCGCACCAGCCTGAGTCTCCAGCTCTCATATTTAATTAATGCATTAGCACACCAGGCAAATACCCTCTTCATTGGCCAGATGCCGCTGATCATCGCATATCACACGGGTTGTCTGTTGGCACAAATCGTGCCTGTGTTCTTTTTAAAAAAATTTTTTTTATGGCTGTCTTAGATTAAACATGTACTTACAATAAGGTATTTCTTGCATCATGACCTCTTTACAGCATTGATTTTTATGTCGTCATCCTACTTTTTAATGGCAGCAGTCTACCTTGTCGTCATTGTTTTGATATTTCAGCCTGGCACTAGAAATGCTGGTGCACTTTGGTTTGGATCTTTTAAGTGTTTTTGTTCTGAGATTAACTGAAAGGTATTTACAATCACCTTCTCTCTTTTTCTTTTCATTTTACTTTTTGTAGTACGTCTTCTTCTTGGCGTTTCTGTTCATGACACGGGCCGATCAGAATGAATTATTTAAACAGTGAAACAAGGCAAAGTCATGTCTGGGAAACATCAGTGTCAAGAGAAACCTTTTTTTGTCTTTAAATATAAAACGAAGTTGGTGAGCTCACTTGGAAATAGTGTAATGATTTCCACTGTATCATCTTAGGATGGGCATTGACCTTCTTTATGTCTTTTGACCTTAAAAGATCTATTTGGGCCTAATTGTTAGGCTTCAGTGGATTAATTGCAAGGGCTCTGTTTCTGTGTTAAATTTCTGTGGATGGGGAATGAGGAAAAATGTTGGAGTAGAGCTGCATGAATGTGCAAGACTATGCTAAAGTTTCTCCAGATTTAGCTATAAGACTGCAGGTCCCCCCTGCCAAAAAAAATAAAAATAAAAAATAAGAGCACCAGAGTTGAAAAATATGAAATCATGTTATGACTACCACAAGATGTTAAGGGTGTCCAGTGACATTAACCAGACCTGTCTCAGATCACCTGATATGTCTGGGCAGTTCGTACATCTGAAATGTATTTTGCCAATAACCATTTGGTGCTATATAAAGACACAGGAAGTGCAAAGATGTGTGAACAGACTGGTTTTTCTCCTCTCACTGGATCAGCTGCAGACTGGTAAAGACCGAAAAAATACATGGACACACTCAGGTTAAAGTCCCGTTGAAACACAAGCTTACACCACTTGTAAATGTTAATACAGGAGTTTACCAAGACTGTAGGAGAGTGTGCTTTCAGTACCTGTAAGAAATCTTCTGTCATGTAGATAAAATGGTTTTGAAGCGTCTAATCAGGACGTCAGGGAAGCACAAGGTTGTTTTTGTTTTTTTGTTTTTTTAGGTTAATGTGTAAGAGAATCTACTGTGTAATGGTAATCGAATTGGTTTAAAATTAACAAAAATGACAGTACAGCATCTAATTTGGATTCACAGAATTTTCAGAAGATGTAACATTTTTGTGATTTATTTAGTTATCGGAACGATAGAAGACATCTATCGGGATATGAGATTTTGGTCATATCGCACAGCCCTAGTGGCCACATTTTTCCTGTCACTCTCTGGGTGTCTGAGCCGGGTAGTGAGTATAACAGCCTCACCTACTTGTTGTTTACAAGTGGCAGCCAATCACAAGAAAGTTGGCATAAAGGAAGGGGTAAGGGAGCTAAAATGGCCTGTTTGAGATGGTGGATGAACTGAGGGGATACACTAAGACCCAGTTTAGGATAAACACAGATTACCTTGAACTGTAAATCATGCAAAGCTACTTCAGTTCAGAATAAACATATGGAGCTGGTAGTGAGCTTACTAGGTCTCTGCTAAGGATACAATTACAGCGCTGTATCTTTACATGGCAAATAGTTGTTTGCTTCTATTTTAGTATTCACAATCATGTATATAAAAAAATCCTTTAATTTTCTCAGGAATGAGGACAATCAATTGTGCTCAAGCTACAAAGTCTGAGCACACCGAGATTTGAATAACTGTTTATATCAGTAGAATGAAACTGTTGTTTGAAGTCTGCCTTCTGCTCCACTTGAAGACTGCAAGCCGTCTGTGTGCTCTGTGCTAGTATTTCCAAAGCCATTCCTAAAATGGAGAGGGAGGGTGGGGTGTGTGGGGGTAAGAGGATGAAATATTGGCTTACACTGCTGAAGGTTGAGGCCCACTCTACTATGTGGAAAAGAAGAGAGTAAAAAGAGAGTGGGGAAGGAAGGCACGCTAGAGCGAGAGAGTGAGGTGACTGAGTTCATTTGCAGCATTGGAAGCAAGCCAACGACTTGCCTGTGGGTGTCTGTAGCAGTGCCAGTGCATGTGTTTAGCCTGTCGCCTGGAAGGCCCCTTTCGCTTCAGAGTGGATGTCAAAGATCACTCATTGTGTTGGTTCTCTCATCTTGATTGAGGTTTTTTGTTCTCTGCCGATCTTAGGGCTGCTCAATTAATCGAATTTTAATCACGATTACGATCTGGGCTTTCAACGATCATTAAAAATGACTGAGCCGATTATTAGCCCCTCCCTCATTTATCCGCGACACCTTAAAGGCCGTCTGTGAAAATATTGTCGGGCATAAACCAGTCCGTGGCGCAAAAAAGGGTGGAGACCGCTGATTAAGAGGACCCGAGGGAAGCTTGGAAAGCTAAGCAGAAGTTATTTGGAGAGTGACTGCCGTTGGTTGAAAAGAGAGTTTAAAAAAAAAAAAAAAAAAACTTCAGTGGTGTTGCACACTATTTTATATTATTTTTTTAAAGTTATTGTTAACCCTTTAAAGCCGGTCAGAGCAGCACGCTCCGTTTTGCGTAACTATTGTTAAATCCCTGTAGAACCTGAACCGTGTAAGCTAGCGCAATAATTTGTTTTGCATATGAAACCGGAGGAGTTGTACTTACATCTGATGCCATCAGCTTGTCCTAGGTCACGGTTTCGTTCCACATATAGCTTTGCAAAAATTGCATAAAAAGCGCTTGCAGGAACAAAAACATAATATTCCAGAAACATGCTTTGCCGTTCCTATCAGCTGTTCGTAACACTTCCCACAGTAAAATGATGCACATGCTGTTTTCTTTGCAAATTTGCATCATAAGATTGTTTTTTGTTTTTCCTGCAGTATATAAAAATTGCTGTATCTCCAAAATAAAACTATGAAGACACTCAAAATAAATTTCCTGTGGTGGGAAACTATTTTTTTGCAACTTTATTGTATTTAAAGTTTTGAGGGATAAACCTCTTAAATTTCTCCAAGTAGAAATATATGTAAACAAAACAAAAGCGATTTTCAATTTTTTTTTGTAGTTTATTGCACTTTTTTGCAATTTATGTAATTACTATGCACTTAATGCATACATATTATTAAAATATGGGCTATAACAGTTGTATTGATGTATAGCAACTTGAAATGCTCCCACAAATGGCACTACAACATGTAAAAAAAATAATAATATAAGCTCTGGTGGACTTGGTTCTATGGTAGGTCTTAAAGGGTTAAATAAATATCGTCAAATAATCGTGATCTCAATTTCAGTGAAAATAATCGTGATTATCATTTTTGCCATAATCGAGCAGCCCTAGCCGATCTTGTGACGGCCTGCAGACTTGTTTTCTCACTTCTCAGGGGAATCTCTCTGAACACAACAGTCATCAAAGAGAGGTTTCTGCGTGGGTAGGCTCATCTCACCCCGTTTAAGTCTTTCTGGCCTCTTTTTTTTGACCTTTTATTTTGAATAGTACACATTATGTCAATACAGTAATAGTGTCTTAAATTATTTAAGGGTTTCTGCTAAAGGACTTTCCCTCTGTGGTCTGTTTACTCAAGTCTGTCTGACCAAACAATGAGTGTGCACTAGTTTTGTGAAAATATTTGAAGCCACAGTTTAGACTGCGAGACACAAAGGCACAGTCTCTAGTTGGTGTGAGACTCTGAGCAGTGTTTTCCCATCTTGTGGCCTCTATGAGCCTATGTTTACAGAGCTCCTCTGTTTCTTACAGTCAGAGCCATGTTCAGCCTTTCGTAATAGAGCCCTTTGCGTAACTGAAATCAAGTGACACTTTGTGTTTCTGACAGTTGAACAGGAAGGAAGGGTAGATAGTGCCCCTCTTTGTGCTGGGGAAAAAAGACTCAAAATCATAGTCAGACAATGGAGACTGGCACAATAGTACTCTGCCCAAAGTAGTGCTGTGATTTGGTCTCTGGTTCATTGTGCTATAAAAAGTTCTACTTTATTACCAGTTGCAAAGATTATTACTCAGCCTGTCCCAGCTGAGAGACTTGAAAGGAGCTCACTATGAGGAACTATAGCCAGTAGTTGCGGTTTGTCATGTGACGTCATGGCCACAATACTCAAGAGTTGTTCGCCATATTGAATGTGATACAACCACCGGCTGCTAGGGAACAACATGTATTCCCCGACTGGCTGGCAGCGGTTACTGAAGGCTTCTGGCTGTTGCTGGATTAAATCTATTGCTGCACCAAGTGATTCATTTGGTTGCTTGCAGATTGCAGTGATTGACTGTAGTTTTTAATGTTTGTCTGCCATTACTTGCTAACCTGCCAGCTTTTCTGGAGCAGCCCAGCACAATATCGTTGCCACTTTCCGTAAAATAGTGAACATTAATTTTTCGTTGTAGAGCCAAACAGCATATTAGTTTTCCTTATTATCTATTCTTTAATAATTTAAATCTAAAATTAGACTAATCTCAGTGTAGGCAAAGTGCTTCTTTCTATTACTCAAATTAATATTCCAGCACTAAAGAAATTAAGTACTGCTGCTCAGTTAACAGCCAGTAGCAGTAGTTAAGGTATTGGAAATGGAGGGTTCCACATAGGATATAGGGCATGTCTTTCATATGTGTGTCATCAATAAAATTGGGAAGTAACCAAATGAAACAAGATAATGTGTTTGTAGTTTCTGTTCTAATAGTCATTAATTTATCAAATCACTAAACATTGTTGCATATTAAAATATGAATACATAGTTGGTATTGCTTATTTCATATGTTTAATAACTACTTATGTTTGTTGTTAAGTGTTTTTGCATAGCGTTTTTTAGACTAAAGTAAGAAACTACTCTGTGTCCTATCTTGTCGTCGAGCAGTGAAATGCATTTGGACTTGTTTTGAGCGTTTGGCTCAGTGACAGTGGCTTTCCCATTCAGTTTACAAAATTGCAGTGCACTTAAAGCACTTTGCTATCTTGTCAAGATTTCGATCAGTGCCCCTGTTGAGTGCCCATATTTCACCATGCCTCTTGTTGTGCGCCACACACAGCACTGAAACATGAGCTATGAGAGGGAGGCGTCATTAGCCAAAGCCCTGCAGAAATGGCAGGAGGCCTAATTTCTCTGCTGGCAGAAGTCACAGGGACACATGTCGCAGGCACTAGTCCATCCACTACTACTACTACTAGCAAAGCAGGCTTGTAAGTGTGCCTGAGAATGACGGTGAACATCATGTGGAGAGTGAAATCTCACAAATAAGACTATAAGTGTATCCATCCATCCATCCATCCCATTGAGAAACAAATTATATATATATATATATATATATATATATATATATATATATATATATATATATATATATATATATATATATATATATATATATATATATATATATATATATATATATATATATATATATATATATGAGCAGCTGGATAGCGCAGTGCTTAAACTACACGCCTTTGGAACAGAGGATCGCAAGTTCGATTCCTGCCTGGGGCGTCTGTATCCAGTAAGGGTCCTAAGGCTAGACCCCCTATGCTAAGCAAGCCTACCGCAGACATGAGCGAGACAGATAAATATGAAGGCATGCCGGCTCGGACGTCGCCCGGATCAACAAGGTCCGCGTCAGGTGTTGAGGAACCAGGGCACCCTGACGAAAAGTGGGCTACTGGAACAAGAAGGCATCGGTGGGCAAGGGACGAAAACAGGGCGTTGTTGGAATGCTACTACGCAAGTAACCCCGGCGGAAGGGGCTACATGAATAGGATGAGGGACCTATGGATTCTTCGATACCCAACATCCACAATGACGGCGAAACAACTAGTAGCTCAGTGTTCCAACATTCGAAAGAAGGGACTGCTCTCACAGCTAGAGATTGACGAGGTACAACACAAATGCTACGGCAAGGAGGAGTCAGGACGCCAGGTCAGGGGGGAGCATCACCCCCACCCGAGATTGGGTACATAGCCCCAAGTGCGATAGGAGAAGGATCGTTGAGTGCGAGAGGAGCTGACCTGAAAAATAGGATCATGGCCAAGCTTGAAACCTGGATCCCCCGTAGCCGGTTACCAAGATTACCCTCAGAAGGTCTGCTAGATGATGTTAATGCAGCACTACGGGCAATACCTACAACCACGATTACCGACACTAACAAGCTGATCTACAATACGGCAGCAGTGATCAGTGAGATGCTTGGCTACAAGTTGAACAGCCACAAGGGGCAGTACCCTCCATGGAGAAGGAGGCTAGAGGGCAAGATCAAAGTAGCACGGAGGGAGGTTAGCCAACTAACGGAGTTGCAGAAAGGTGCGACAAATAAGGTGCCTAAGAAATACAGCAAGCTGTCCATACCTGAGGCCTTGGAAACTGCCAAGCAAAGACTCACAGCCTTTGCCAGCCGCTTGAGGAGGTACACCAGAGAGATATGGTGTACTCTCAGTGGCAAGGGAACAATAAGAGAACAGCACCACCAAGGCTGGAGACGGAGCAATACTGGAAGAGCATATGGGAGAAGGATGCAACCCATAACGGCAATGCTCAGTGGCTAGTGGATCTGAGGGCAGACCACAGCGACCTCCCTGAACAGGGTCCAGTAACCATCACAGTGGCAGATATCCAAGAAAGGGTCTCCAGTATGAAGAGTTGGACAGCACCAGGGCCCGACATGGTTCACGCCTACTGGCTGAAGAAGCTGACTGCACTCCACGAGCGTCTGGCAGCACAAATGAACCAGCTGCTAGTTAACGAGAGACACCCGGAATGGCTAACTGAAGGCCGGACGGTCCTGATCCCCAAGGACCCCAAGAAGGGACCGGTCCCCTCCAACTACCGACCAATAACCTGCCTCAGTACTACATGGAAGCTCCTGTCAGGCATCATATCGGCTAAGATGAACAGGCACATGGGTCAATACATGAGCGGGACACAGAAAGGAATTGGCAAGAATACCAGAGGTGCAAAACACCAGCTACTGGTAGACAGAACAATCAGCCGAGACTGCAAGACCAGACTGACCAACCTGTGCACTGCCTGGATTGATTACAAGAAGGCCTATGACTCAATGCCCCACAGCTGGATACTGGAATGCCTAGAATTGTACAAGATCAATGGGACCCTAAGAGCCTTCATCAGGAACTCAATGGGGATGTGGCGTACAACACTAGAGGCCAACTCCAAGCCCATAGCACAAGTTACCATCAAGTGCGGGATCTACCAAGGAGATGCTCTGTCCCCACTGCTGTTCTGCATAGGCCTGAACCCCCTCAGTGAGATCATTAACAAGACTGGCTACGGATACCGACTACAGAACGGAGCAGGACTGGAGAAGTGTAGTCGGATGGTAACAAAGAGAGGGAAGGTAGT